>NW_028291831.1:0-29897 GCF_963383615.2 Lipophrys pholis | reverse complement strand
CCCAACCCCAACCCCAACCCCAACCCCAACCCCAACCCCAACCCCAACCCCAACCCCAACCCCAACCCCAACCCCAACCCCAACCCCAACCCCAACCCCAACCCCAACCCCAATTATGATCATTTAAATAATAAAATATATCTTATAATAATATATAATAAAATATAATGAAATATATATTCAACACCCAAAGATGTATATAATTTGGGAAGAGTGTATATGTAATAGGAGATAATTGTTTAGGTAATTGGAATGTAGAAAATGCTATCAAATTACAATGGTCTAAGGGTAATATATGGTATACTATAATTTAACTAAATCCTTTTACTTTATATCAATACAAATTTATTTAAAGCTCTACAGATAATCAAATGAATGAAATTAAATGGGATTAAGGAGATAATAAAAAAATATATTTTGAAGAAGAATTTCAAATTATTAATTATTTAGATTCATTTCTTAGCTTTAATATTAGATATGAAAATTATATTGATGGAAAACATTCTTGGTTATATCGTAAATAAGCAGTTATGAAAGTCTTTACATAAACATAAGCTGATATCATCGCATTACAATAAGTTATGCCTTCACAACAATAATATATAAATTTAAATTTATCTTTTTATTATCGTCAGATTTATTATAGTAGAACTATTGATGGTAAAGGTTAAGGATTATCTATTATTTATAATCATCAAAAATATGCTTTACTCAATAGTGGATGCCATTGGATTGGGATTAAAGGAGAACCAAGTTTTGGATCTCTTCTTCCTAGAATTATTATTTGGTGTTTATTATAAAATTGGATTTCAAAATAGATTACTTTAATTATAAATGTGCATTTAGATCATCAATCAATATCTTCAAGAAAATAAGGAATAGCAATAATATAAAAAATCATTTCTTAGCATAAATGTGCAGATAGAATTTTATCTGTAGGAGATTTTAATTGTTCTTAAAAATCATTAGAATTATAACATTTTTCTAAAGTGATGAATTCAGCAAGAAAATATGCTAAATCATCTGATGATAGTCCAACTGCTTTCCTTTGGGGACAAAAATTATAACATAAGATAGATCATATATTTGTCAATCCTTAAGTAAATATATCTTCTTTTAGAGTACTAAAGTAATTTTAATCAAGTGATCATTATCCTATATTAGCTATAATTAATAATATATGAAAATTGAATAAATCATTTTTATATAAACTAAATTTTAACTTTTTTATTAGAGAAAAGTTTAATTACCGCATCTTCTTATAAGCATGTAATTTTGATTATACGTTATTTATTCACTTCAAAATTATGCTCCTATTCTTTTGTATCTTTAGTAGATTTCTTCTTTTTTTTGTTCGCAGGACTTTAATCATTTTATTATTATTTTATTGTTTAATTTTTATTAGTTTTTATTTAAAAGCTATGATTGAATATTTTACGATTGATTAATTGTGATTTAGTATCATATAAAACCATTTTTTATTTTTATGGACGAATAAGTTTATTTATTAAATGTATATTATTTTTTTATTTCTATTTTTCACGTTATTATTGGTTATTTCTAGATAATATTTCAATTTCTTTCTTATCAAGAGTAATAAATTTACCTAAAGAATCTTTAATTTCAAATTTTGGTTGTTCTACTCTTTCTTTGTTGATACTATTATAACTTAAATTTTGTTCAATTGATTTACTATCAGATTCCTCTTTTAATGGAATTTTATATAAATGAGAATAGTTTTGTCTAAAGAAAGGATGTAACATGGCATCTTTTATTTTAATTCTTTCTTATGGATCTTTAATAAGCATTTTTTTAAGTAATTATACTACTTATAATCCTTTATTATTGAGTTCAGGAATATCAAAACTGATATTACATTGTTTATTAGCTTTAAGAACAGTTTTATCTCCTGATGATATAAAAGCTGATCTATTTGATAATAATTAATAGAATATTAGACCAATACTAAATATATCACATTATGGACCATATTTAACAGTAAGATCAGCCATATTAATAACTTAAGGTGCTACATATCCAGGAGTGCCACAACGAGTGAAGATGTAACTATCTTTATCAATATAAGTAGATAATCCAAAATCAATGATTACTACTTCCCATTTTTATTTATATTTAAATAAAATATTATCAGGTTTGATATCTCTATGCATAATACCTTTAGAGTGCATATGTTAAATTCCTTATAATATTTGTTTAATCACATAACTAATCTATAAGCTGTTAAATTGATGTTTTTTACGTAAAAAGTCTCCTAATGAACCTCCTTCAAATTTTTATACACATAAATATATAGAGTGTTATGTTTAAAATACCTAAAATAATTTTAATATATTATTATGGTCTAAAGCTTTCATGACCTAGATTTAATTAATTAAAGCCTATTTCCCATGATCATTGTTATATGCTGAATATTTAAGAAATGCTTTTGCTGCCATAATAAAATTATCTTATATTCTTTTAACTAAATATACAGTTCCAAAATTGCCTTTTCCTAATTTCTTGATAGGTTTAATACAATCATAAAATCCCCTTTGATTAATTTTTGTTTTCAATCTTAAATAACATTAATTGAGTTGTTTTGGATCATCACAAAAAAAGGTAAATACATTATCATGAGAATAAAATCTTATGCCCATATATTTCTTAGTAGTTTTATCTATTATAATTTCAAATGAAGTATCAAATTTAAATTCTAATATTTAGAATTGTGTAACTTCAAGACAATTTAATTTAATGCATTAAGGTGTGATTATCATTTGCCATCTGCAAGATTGATTCTAATCAGTCTTTTTGCCTGTAAGAGTCAATTATGTTTCTATTTTTTTACGTTATAACATTATATATGTATAATTATTCTTTATAATAAATTAATGGTTAGATTGTCTATAAAAAAGAATAATAAAAATAGTTTTTCTATAGAATTATCTACACAACATTCAGTTGATCATGCTATTAAAAGATTAACATAAATTAATAATCTTAGAATAATCATGCTTAGATTAGCTTAATTCACATAAGAAGTACTTACTTTAGGAGTTCTTAGACCATAATAATTATTTGGATCTACTTTTGAAGAGATTAAGGCTAATAGTAAATAATATGAAGGACTACCTGATTCTAAAAAGAAATATTGTGTTAAACCCACAGCAAGTATTGGTTATAAAATAGTTAATGATAAAAATAATCGTAGATATGGTGTCATTATTAATTAAAACAAATCTTAATATCTTTTAAAAATGATAAAGACAATAAAAGAAAGAAATAAATAAGATCATGTTTAATAATAATAATAACTAGAAAATATTATATCATAGTTGAAGATGGAAATAATGATTCTATATCCAGGATATGAAGGATTACCAACTTGGGAACCTATTTATCTCATTATGGAATAGAAAATAGATGTATAAGATTTACAAACATAAGACTTTCCTTTTTATCAAATAGAATCTACTCTTTGGTGGGCAGGTAAACCTATGTCTCGTGGGGATAAATTAGAAAAATATATAGGGAAAAATTAAAAGACTAAAGTAATGGTCAAATTACAAAACCCTGGTACATAAGAACCTATAAGATAACCACCTATTGATAATTAGACTTACCAAAAGATGGTACAATATTATCATAAAAAGAATAATCAAGCTAAATAATTTTAGTAGAAAGCTATATAGACTACTTTTTAAAAGTCTGAATGGGCTTAATCTAATCTTAAAAATTCACTTATTGGTAATCAAGGTTAAATTAAGTATAAACCATTTTGATTATTTATAAATTAAGAATATTTTATCATAATATAATATTTTTTAACTATAAAATACTTACTATTTAATAATTTAAACATAATTGAAAATCAAATTCACAATTTATATTCATATAAATTAATCAATTTTTTAAAATTATGATTTTCTGATTTCATCAAAGAAATATTTAATTATATTTAATTCGTAACTAAATATTTTTGTTTATTAATTTTTAAGCAATTATAAAGTAATTTTTTGATATTGATAATAAATAAAAAATTGATAAATATTATCTCACCAAAAATATATATTTGTAATATAATATATAAAAGATTGGGATTTCAAATTATATAAATTTTTTTAATCTGAAAAATAATTTAAGTTATTAAATTATTTTATAAAATACAATTTAATATTTTATTTTAATTATTACTTTTTATTTATTTTTATATTTTAAATTTTAATTATAAAAATTGGGACACTTATCATCCCTTCGATAATTGAAGCGGTCAACAAATGGTTTAAAAGGCTGGTGGCACAATGTTGAAAAACCCTTCCATACCTTAGTTAGGAACATAATTATTATAATTATTATTTAGTTAATCTGTATAAAGTAATATGTTAGACACTTTATCTATAAGAAGTAATCAACAAATAAAATAAAAATATATAGAAAGATCAATTGTGGCGAGATATAACATAGATTCCACTTAATAAAACATATATATTTTTGATTGACAATAAGTGAAATGATTGGGAACACTGATTATAATTATTATCATTTTTTATTTAGATTAATTGAACAACTATTAATACAGTATCTTTGTTTTGAGTAATCTTTATTAAATAAATGACCAAGATGAGCATGACACTTATTACATTTGACTTAATGAACTTTCATCTTTGATATGGGAATAAATTTACATGAATTTAATATTGATATACTAAATGAAGGCCAGCCTGTCGAAGAATCACATTTAGCATTTGAGTTGAATAATTTATTTGAACATATTTTACATGAGTATATTCCTTTGATATTGGTCTTATAATATTTGTCTAGTTTATATTGTACTTTGATAAGGTGGTTATGTTTTACCTTCTTGAGTTACTTAATATTATTATTTTGTCAAATGTTTTATTATTTAGCTGAATGATTATTACATATTAAATAAAATAATTTAATTATATGAATTAATATTTATATTATATTACAATTCTTTTTTTTGTAATTTTATAGTTACTTTATTTAATTAAAAAGTTATTTATTAAATATTCTGATGATTATCAATTTTGATCTTACTTTTGTTTTTAATTTTTCTTATTAAAATAATAAATAATATAATAATGGAGAATAAACTAAGATTTATTTGCAAGTATCCGGATTGTAAATAGATATTTATTGAAAATACAAGTTAGCATATTCATAGTAAATCTTTTATTTAATTAACTGCTATTAATTTATTAGTAAATAATTGCCTAAAAAGAAATAATTAAATATACAATAATGATTAATTATTTTTCAATGAACAATTTGATAATATAACGACATCATTATTGAAAAAATTAGATTTTTATAAAGATTAATTTTTAAAATAACTTATTAACCTTAAATCAAATGAATCTTTATTTTATTCAAAATAGGATACATAGGAATTAAAAATTTCACAATAAAAAGGAGTTGAGAATTTAACTAAGAAATAAATTTTATATTTATGGGAAATTCTTGAAAAAGATAATTAATTAAAAGATAATGATAGTTAAATTAAAATATTTATACAAAAATAAATTTAAAATATATAAAATAAATTATTAAACAAAATAGATTAACTTTTTAAAAATTCTTTAGGTAAAATTAATATTAATTTAAATACTTATTAAGACATTCAATTAATAGAAAAATAAAAAAGAAATTTATAAAGTATATTGAATTAAAAAGGACTTAAATTAACTAAAGATATAATATACAGTGGTATTAGGAATGGTTTCACATCGCAATAATTCCATAAAATGTGTGATGGGAAAGTAAATACTTTAACTTTAGTTAGAACTACTTAAAATTAATTGTTTGGTGGATTTACATCTATTCCATGGGCAAAGAGTGGTGGAAATAAAGCTGATTAGAAAGCTTTCTTATTATCAATTACAAGAAACTTCACATGTTCTAAATTTAAGAGTAAATAATGGGCTGTATATCATGGTTAAGATTATGGACCAATATTCGGAGGAGGCAATGATCTAAGAATTGTATCCAATTGTCATTCATGCAATAATAATTATAATGCAGTTGGTTATACATATAAACCAGATAAATAATAAATAAATACTCAATACTGTTTGAATAATGGAAAAAATAATTTTACTGTTAAGAATTATATAGTGATTCAACTAAATTCATAATGATTATAATATAAATATAAAAAACAAGTTTCATAATTAATTATTATAATATATAATATATAATCATGATATTTAAATAATAATATATTTAATTTAATAAATATAAGGAATAAAAGGGGGTTGGGGTTGGGGTTGGGGTTGGGGTTGGGGTTGGGGTTGGGGTTGGGGTTGGGGTTGGGGTTGGGGTTGGGGTTGGGGTTGGGGTTGGGGTTGGGGTTGGGGTTGGGGTTGGGGTTGGGGTTGGGGTTGGGATTTAATTATTGATTTCTTAAAATCAATTAATTTTGGATTAATAAAACTTTTATTATTCTGTTTTATTTTAGAATCATGTTTATTATAAGCTCTTCTTATTTAAAATCTATTTTAACAATAACAAAGGGATAATAAATTTTTTCTTTATAATGATATTCCTTGATTTTAAATTTATATGAATTATTATATGAGAAATACAAAGCAAGACAATATAGCAAAAAGTATGAAATATTTATAAAGATGATGATAATAATATCCACCCTATCTCATTATACAAATAAATTGATGATGAATTAATCATCTTTTCCTTTGTTATTAGAATTGCCAGTATTGTTATAAATATTGATAATTTAAATAAATTTATTAGTATTAATAATATTTTTGATATGAGATAGCAGAATAGATTATTAAATATAACATAAATTATTTAAATTAATGATACAGTGCATAAAATACTTAAATAAACTATATTTAATAATTTTATGTATATTTATTATAAATAATTAAAATTAATTTAAAAATGCTAAAAATTGGTATTGGAGCAATGTTGGTAATCGGAGTAGTAATTAAATTAGTCTGGAAATAAAAAGTGTTAACAAGAAAGTCTATAATAAATATATTAAAATAAATAAGGAAAATGAATAATGCCGTACTTTATAAATTGGCCGAGGCAAAATTATAATTAGAAAGTTTTTAAAGTTTTAATCAAATCAAATCAAATTTTTTTTAAATTGAAAATATGTATAATAAATAATTATAAAATATTGCTAATCAGGTATATTAATAATTTTAAACAACTTAAGAGTAAGTAATAAATAGTTGTAAAAAATATGATTATGATTAGTAAATAAAAAAATTAATAAAATTGATAAAATAATAATTTTAAAAAGCTTTACTAGGAGTTGCTCCAACTCTTAATACATAACTTTAATCATTCATTCATAAAAAATTAATTTTATAAATATTAAAAAGATTTGCATAATACTATTTATAAAATGGAATTTAAACAGATGATTTATCTTTTAGAAATAATATATTAGATTAATATGGACTAAATAATTACGATAATAATGATAAAAATATAGATATATTTAATGCATCAATAGATATATTTAGAAAGTAAGATAAAGATTTTGATAATAAATGCTAAGAAATAGATATCTGGTTTAAAAATGAATTGTATACAAAAAATAAATGATATATTAGTATTCATTTATACTGTAGTTATATATGTTGTAGAAAAGATAAATATTTTATTATACATATACTGTTTCATAATATTTTGATTCTTTTAAATAAGAATTAATTTTTTAAATCTGCTATGAATTAGTTTTATTTATAACTAAGTTATTTTACTATTTTATATTTTTGTCAAATTTATCTATCACTTTAAAATTAGAAAATTATAAAGCTATTTTTTATTTTAATTAAAACTTATTTTTTGATATCTTTTTATAATTATTTATTTTTTTTAAGTTATTATTACTTTTAATATACATTTATAAACCAGTATTTTTTATTTTATTATATTATTCATTAATTCAAATCATTAAATTGATTTACTTTTAATTGATTTTTGTTAATTAATTATCTTTTCATTTAGATTGATTTCTTTTTTTAATGACTTTATGTATTTTTTTTTCTTTTGTTTTTTTAAACCTTTTTAAATAAAATGCACTTTTCTTTTTGAGCTTTAACTTTTTTCAATACTACTCTTTATTTAGATATAAGCTTTTAAAATTATTATATTTAAATATAAAATAATAATTTATAAAATTAAATAAATAGTTTATAAAATATACAATATCTATCTAATTTAAAAATAAGATATTTTTATTATTAAGAATTTATTCATCATAAAATTAATAAAACTATAATAATCATAAGTGATGTAGATTCATCGATCTTAATTTTTGAAATCCTGCCATATCAAATTGTTATATTAAATATAATTATTATTCTATATTTATATCATAACAATATGATATAAATAATAAAGTCTATATTAAAGATAATAATATATCAAAGTAGTTAAAATATTAACAATATATTTATGTAGATAAAATAATTATAATAATATATACTTGATGGATATTCATTGTTCATTACTTTTGGCTTCTATAATTATTGATTTTGTTTTTAATATTTAATAGTTACTAATTTTTTTTATCAATGATTTCATATATTTATCTTCCATTTTCCATATTAATTATAGTATTACCTATTATTAAACTTCTTTTTAAACAATAATATTTGCTAGCTTTAATAAATTGTATATATTTTATTACTAATCAATGAATGTAAATTGGTAACCATCCTTTTATTTGAATTTTTATAATATTTTTATAATACCTATTTTTAATTTTTATTATTATTCATCTCTCTATTTTTTATTCTTTTAATCCTTAAGCTATTGTTAAATCTATCGTGAAATATCTAAAAAATATCTTTCAAGTTTTTAATTTCGAATTTTTTCTATATCTTAATTTTAAATTATTATTTTTGATACATAAAATTTAAATATTGACCTGATATCATTATTTGTTTATTTTAAAAATTAATTAAATTTCTTATAAAGTTATTAAGTACTTTAACCTTATTTATATTTTACTTCTATTTTATTATTTTATAATGCTTTAATTAATTATTTATTATTTTATAATTGAATAATTGGAATTTAGATTTTTCTAAGTTTAACTAAATGTTTAATACCACTTAAATCATAAATTTTATTTAAACATTACCTTTCAGATGAAAGCATATGAATATTTGCTAAACCTTCTAATTGTAGATTAAGCAATTTAGTAATATACATAAACACATCAACATTTTTAAAAAGGATATTTATATCATCAAAGATTACAATAGGTACTGTGCCATTCATTTTAAATAATAAAAATGGATGAGAAGCATAAATGAAAAAAGCAGGTACAACAAGTAATATTATAGATAAATATAAATCTTAACTAAAATATGATGGCATTACAGACATGATTCCTCCAATTATAAATCTATAGTAACCTCGCTTCTTTAACTTTTTTAATTTTTGCAAATAATAATAAAGATGTTCTTATAATTTAATAGGCCTATTCATAAAATTAAATGCATTCTATTAATTAAATTGCATAGCAATGTTATTCCTAAGTTAGTTAACTATTTGTTAACTACTTAATGTATGTGTTTATCTTACACTTCTTAAATCATTATTAATTCTACCTTTTATTGGTATATACATTATGAATCTACCTCTTTTTAATTTTTTTGATAAATAATTCATCAATGTAAAAGTTTTTCCTGTTCCAGGTGTTCCATAAGAAATTGAAAAATATTAACCATTTTTTTATTTAAAGTATAAGTCTAGAAATTTAAATGGATGATTTTAAGGAGTTTCTATTTAGTTTTTGTAGATAAAACTATATTTTTTCTTATAAGGATAAAGTAAATTGTTTTAGGGGATTAAAGCGAATCTAAGAGTTCTGATTTTATAATAATAATATAAAGATGCTGCAAATCCTAACAACCCTATTACACCCTATACAGTATTTAATTTTTATAATAAAGTTTTTTAAGGTTTAGTTAATTTATACATAGTATAAATACGATCTTTGATTGTTCCTTTATTTTCTTTATTAGGACTTCCTTTAGTTTAGGAATTAATTCCTTTAGTTTAAGTGTGTTTTTAGTTCATTTGACTTCCTTTATTATTTTATGACTATTATGAACCCATATTAATTATTATAATTGAATATTTTAACAAATATAATATTAATTATTAATAAATATGAAAATTATATTTAAATCTATTATTCAATTAAGGCAAGGAAGGTTTTTTAATTGTACATCACTAATTTAGTATTATCCTTTGTTATTAAAAATGAGAATACTAAGATAATAGGATAATAATGATGTAAATTAATTATGTCATTTGGACTTTTATGAGAAGAAAATATACTAGTTATAAAATTTACCTTCAATATGAGAAACCTAAATTAACTAATGTAGGGTTTGAATACTTTAAAATCTTTTCATTTAATATTCCTTCTACAAGATTGTAATGATTATTATACAATTTTAATTCATAATTTATTGGTAATTATTTCATTATTTAAATATATCTATTATTAATAAAATTTAAAATATTATAATGCATAATTATAATCAATTGATAATATCTAATTATGTAGAATTAGGATAAGTAAAAATCAAGTAGTAGTAGTAGTAGTAGTAGCAGTAGTAGTAGTTAATCTGATAACAGCTTTAGAAAATACAGGCATAAAAATAAACATCATAAACATAAACATCATAAGCATCATAAACATAATAAACATAATAAGAAAGAAGAAAAAGAAATGGATTAGAAAAATTAAGATAAAATATAATAGCAAAAATAGCAAAAATAGAAAATGGAAAATGAAAAAAAAGAGAAAAAAGAAAAGAAAGAGAAAAAAAAGAGAAAATAATTATAATAAAATATTTATAAAAATTAGTAAGATAAGAAATTATTTTAAAAAATAAAATAGGATTCTCCAGATTTGACTGAATACAATTTATTTTGTATTTTTGATAGAGTACATCCAGACTAAAATGGAAATAAAAAGGAATAATAAATTAAAAAAAGAATTGAAAAAAGGAGACAGAAAATAAAAGATGCATAATAGTATATAAAATAATCAAAATTATAAGATTGCTTTGATAAAGTGATGGATAATTATAAAGATAATAAGGATATAAGTAAAGGTGATATTGCAATAAAAGTAGCTAAGAATAAAGATATTGAGAAATCAATTTAAGAATGTTAAGATTTCATGAAATTAATCATACATTGATTCTCATTAATTAATTATATAAACGTTTATTTTTAACTGTTATTATAATTTATAATCAATACTCAATTTAAAAATATCGATTACTCCGAAAACTTTTGATGAAGCAATCAATATATTTTAATCCTATTTATACAGATATATGAATACTTGAATATTATATAACTAAATAAATTGGATTAAGTAAATAATAATCTATACTTTGAATTAAACAAAACAAAACCTATTAAAAATATTAAATGAATAAATATAATTTAATACTTTCTTTTTATAACCTTTTTCACTAAAAATATTTAAGCTTATATATATCCTCTGATTCCTTTATATTATAATATACTAATTATGCCACCTGAACATCATTCAAGATAAAGTAGTAGTACTAGCAGAAATAATAGTAGAGATAACAGTTTTAAAAGATATAGACGTAAAAATAAGAAACACAAACATCATAAACATAAACATCATTCACATTCACATTCACATTCACATGATTAACATCATTAGCATTTGCATTCGCATTCTCATTCTCATTCTCATGAGAAACATAAACATTCTCATTAGCATTCACATTCTCATGAGAAACATAAACATAAGCATAAACATAAACATAAACATAAACATCATTAGCATTCACATTCTCATTCTCATGAGAAACATAAACATAAACATAAACATCATTAGCATTCACATTCACATTCACATTCTCATTCTCATGAGAAACATAAACATAAACACTATTAGCATTCACATTCTCATGAGAAACATAAACACCATTAGCATTCTCATGAAAAGCATAAACATAAACACCATTAATATTCACATTCTCATGAAAAGAATAAACAGCATGATAAACTTAAGTAGAAAAAGAGATAAAAAAGGCAGAAAAAAAGAAGACAAAAATTAGAATAAGAAATATTCAAAAATTAAAACGATAAAATGTTGTTTTAAAAAATCAAAAAGGATTCTCCTGATTTAACTTAGTATAACTTATTCTGTATTTTTGATAAAGTGCAACCAGATTAGAAACGAAATAAAAATGAATAAATGATAAAAAAAAGAATAAACAAAAGGAGGCAAAAAATAAAAGATGCTTAAGATTATATAAAATAATC
The DNA here is from genome assembly GCF_963383615.2 of Lipophrys pholis. Taxonomy (NCBI): domain Eukaryota; kingdom Metazoa; phylum Chordata; class Actinopteri; order Blenniiformes; family Blenniidae; genus Lipophrys; species Lipophrys pholis. The sequence goes on along the minus strand of NW_028291831.1, from coordinate 17,552 downwards.
ACAATTATAAGATTGTTTTGATAAAGTGATTCATAATTATAAAGATAATAAAGATATAAGTAAAGGAGATATAGCAATAAAAGTAGCAAAAAATAAAAATGCTGATAAATCAATTCAATAATGCTAAGATTTCATGAAATTAATCATACATTGATCCAAAATAAATAATAATTTATATTAATATCATTACCATCATTTAATATATTGATCAAAAAGTTCAGCTTTTGATTTTATAACTGATGGAGCTATTTAATTAGCTCCTGGATACTTATATTTAGGAGCTAATGGATTAGTTTTCCTTTAAGTTGTAATTCCCCTTTTGAGAGTATTTGGTTGAGCATGATAAATATCATCTATTTTATTGCTATTTTTAATTTCTCTTCTTTTATGCAAAAAATATCTATTATTATGAAGAGAGCCAACTTGCGTCTATGGAATATCAAACAAATTTAAACAATTATCTTTTTTATTAGTCTGCTTTAGCCAAAGTTTAGGTTTCTGCCCATCAATTTATCCGTAATTTTAATTAATGATGTTTTTTTAATCTTCCCATTTATAATTGGGTTCTAAAATATTTGTTATTCTATTCCAGTTTTTAACATGTTAATAATTAATGTCTTTAACATCTAGATGATCAAGCATTTAATTTCTTTTATAAGGAACTTTAGAAGTTTAAATAAATTTATTAACATTCCTTTAAGAACATGCACGTTTAGATCTATTATTAATATCTGTAACATCTAATGTATCCCTTAAAAATTTTCTTTAAGCAGCTTATTAAGCTTATGGATATGAAGGCAATTTATAAATTGGTTATAATGGATTAAATGGTTCTCTTTTAGTCTTAAATTAATGCACCTTTGTTCTTGCACCTTATATATCATCTATCCTTAATGAATTAGATATTAGTTTCCTTCTATTTGAAGCGTAATTAGGGTAAGGTTAAACATAAGTTGATAATAAATATTCTTTATCTCTCATGCGTTTCTATTTTGGACAATGTGCTCCCTCAATATCGTCAACCCTGTTTGTCTATCGTACTTGCCTATTTACCATATCTGATTTTATTGTTGACATATACATGCAATCTTTACGTTAAGGGAATGGGTACTCAAAATGATTTTATGAAAATTATTTCATTAATTTTATTTTATTTATGAAGTTGATTAATATTTTATCTTTTTTTAAGTATTCTATAAAACTGAAGAATAAAAATAATATTTTTAATGTGTGTCAATAATAACTAAATTTTCAAAAATTGTTGTAAGATAGTATTAAAAAAAATGAATTTTTGGATTAAAATTTTTATAAAATTTGGAATTGTATTAATACTATCAAAGTAAATTTTGTAAATATTGATATTTATATTAATAAATTGAGAAGGAAAAATAATTAAAAATTAAACATAAGGAAAGAAATTATTTTATTTAGATTATCTAATAAATTAAATTAGTTACAATAAATTAGTAATAATTTGATAGAATATTTGGTCTAAAATTAACTTAGCAAATAATAATTTTTAATCTTAAGTTAGCTATATAAAATTTAATAAAATAAAAAGAAATAAATGTTAAAATCGTTTTATAAAAATTATTAAATTATGATTAAATAAATCAATCATACATATAATAAAGATTAAATTTTAAAATTAATTTATATATTTCATTAAAAAGATGAATTAATATAAAATCTAATCAAAAAATCTGATCTGAATTTTAAAGTTAAAAATTTATCTTAATTAAATAATAAAGTTTCTGAAATTACTCAACATTAATTTTTATCTTATAAAGTTTATTATTTATTTTTAAATATATTGATTAAAAATGATCATTTAATATTTGATAAATAATAAAAGTAATTTAAATAGATAAAGTATTATTTAGAATTATAAAATTCTTACTTCAAAAATAATTAAACTATTGCATGCTATTATAATCATATAATATTAAATATAAACAAAATGTAAATAAAATAAAAAATATAATTTTGCTATTTATGCATAAAAAATAATTTAATGGTCGATCAAAATATTCTAAAATAATTAATAGATTAATAAATATTATATAATTATTAATAATATTTACATTTACTAACAATTTTTAATTAATTATTTTTTCAATATAGGCAATATAAATATTTACGTTTATATTAAAAATATTGTTTATATTTAGAAATTAAATTATAAAAGTAAATTATCCCCAAAAATACTTTAATATAAATATTAAAATTAATTACTTGGAATAATAAAATAGCAATAATAGGCAGATTAAGTAAATTATTTGTGATAAAAATTAATCAATATAAATTAAATTAAAAATAAATGATTAATTTTTTATAAGTAATTTATCTATTAAAAACACTTACATAGATTAAGTAAATATAAGTAAATTTATATAAATAAATATTATTAAAAAACTATTAATTAATAAAATCCTCTAAAATAATAATCTAAACTTAAAAAAAATAAATTAATCCTTAAATAATATCTAAACTAAAGTAATTAGAAGGATCTTTTAAGTATTAATTAAATTCAATTGTTAATTTTACAATGTTCGATATTAAAATTTATAATAAATCAATAATTATATACATAGACATAATAAATTAAAAAGATAAAAAAATAAACAATACACAAAAAATAAATTCTAAATATCAAATGAAAAGAAAATGTATGAAAATTTTAAATATAAATTACTATACAATATAAAGATAACAAGATTTTATAAGTTAGATAGTCAAAATTTATAGTAAATATTTTAAATGATTAATTAGTATATATTATTCTATTTATGAACCGCTATTTTATAAATTCTATATATTATAATCCAAAAAAAAATAATAAAAGTGTATTTTTTTCTTTTTCTTTTTTCTCTTTTTCTTATTTTTATTTCATTTTTTTTCTTTTCGTTTTATATAGATAATATAAATTATTTTTTAATTAATATATTATGAATAATTAAATAAATTTGAAGAGAAACTAAATACTTAATTTAGTGAGAAAAAATCAACGAAATAATGAATTTCAAACCTTGCGATCAAACAACATGAACAGAAACAATTAAAATTCAAATTCTATGTAAAACGAAAAAATAGATGATCGGATATAAAAATAATTTTAAATATTTCTTAAAAATTATTAAGATATGTAATAATTCAGATAAAAGGCATTATAAGCTTTATAATAATAATAACATATAATTTAAATGCTTCAGATGTAATATATGGATTCATTTCCACCCTGAAAATGTTTTAAATTGATCTTCCCCGAAATTATCAAAATCATTTTTATTTTGTTTTGTTTAAGTAAAGAATTAACTAAATTAATTCAATTACTCTTTCTCTTTATTTTCTTTTGAACCCATTTTAGGTAATTATAATTAAAATTTAAACTAAGTAATAGGTTTTACCGCTTCCTTTTTTTTGAATTTCATTTTTAGAACCTTCCGTCTCTAAGCTAAAATCCCTAATGGACATTTATATTACTATTTAATTTATTATAAACTTAAAATTTTTCCAAATATTCTAAATTAAGTCAAATATCCTTCAAATGTCTACGATCCCAAAATTAAATTATTAAATTTAATTTTATTAATATTTATTTTTTTGAAATATATTTTTTAACAATTAATTCCTAAGCCTATAGATTTCTAATTAGAATTAAATATAAATAGAAAATGATTCCACTTATCGATTTAAAATTTCAATTAAGGAAATTGATATTATTATCCTTTTGCCAGTACTATAGGTTAAAGATCATTAAAGCCAATATAAAAATCATCACCTATTAATATAAATAATCCTTTCTATTTAATAGGCTTGATCCAAAGTTATATAGTCAAATCATTTATTTTTTTAAAATGTTTCAATTTTTAGCAATCTAATTTTATTAAATTTTTTCCCATCACATTTATGCAAAATTGAGGATTAAATTTTTTTCCCCACTTATCTTCGTCTTATATTGGACAATCATTTTCCAATTTATTCCAACATGATTACTAAAATTATTAAATTACTCCCTCAGCCTAGTATTTAGAAAAATCCTCTATTTTATTTCCCTGACCTTACTAAAATCTATAATTCAATAAAAGTTTCTTTTAATCTTAATCATTAGACTATTACTAAAATTGCTTATTATTTTTAAGTATAGCAGCCTGGTACTGATTCCTTACTCCTAAATGATCTTCTAAAGTTTATACAACTAAATAATCTAAAACTTTTATTTCCTAATTTTATTTAAACACATTTATATATTTTTTATCACCAAAACCCATGCTTTAATCAACAAAATTTTATTAATCGAATTTAATCTAAAAATTTTTTATTAATTCATTGATTAAAAATAAATCTTAAATTTTATTTTATGTTTATGAAATATTTTATCTTTGGAGTATTTGGAGTACTAAAGCTTGATATATAACACTACTTTGAAGAAATTTTTTAGATTACAAAATATTTTTTTTAATTAATTTATTATTGTTATTTAATTTAGCCACATTTAATTCATCGATTTAAAATAAAGCCCTTTAAAGTATTTATTTATTATTTCTTAATTAATCAGTTTTTAATTTATCGACTAATTATTTTAACTAAATATTTCGTTAATTATTATATAATTAAGAATATTTAATAAAATCTTTATTATTCTTTATTTTGTATAAATATTTGATAGGATTAAGACTCACTTTCATTGATAATTTTATCTTTTGTTAATTTGTCAATTGCCCTTAATTCTTAATAATAATAGATTTAATCACATCTTTAACATCAAATTTTAAAATCAGTTAAATTAATTAATTAGATAAATATTGAATTCCGTAAACTAAAATAATTCTTTTAATAATTTATTATTCTATTGGTTTATTATTTATTAAGGAATATGCTAAATATCCAGATATCATAATTTAAGAAATATTGAAATATTTAATTGTAAATCTCATATCTAAATTAATTGTTATTAGTCTATCATTCATAATTTTTAATATGTTATTATTATTATTATTAAATGATAATATTTAAGTAAATGAACCATTAACCCTCCCTTCTGCAAATATCTTTTAATTCCAATACAAGATAGAATATCCAATAAAAATTGAATGTGTTGGTTAATATGGTATATCAATAGTTGACAAAATTTATAATTTTTCATTAATGAAATATATTTTTGATGAGCATATAACAGCTCCGTAATTGTAGTCTGACCATTTAATATCTAATAAAATTTGATTGTAATTAAGCTTTAATTAAAATTTAATTGAAACATCCAAGCTAAGTCTATCTTTAAGCTAAATATTTTATGATATTCTTATAATCGCCTCTTTTGATATTTTATGTAGAATGCAATATCCCTTTTGCAAATTAGTTTTAAATATTTTTTAGATTTTTGTTTTTAAGGGAATCACTTTCTACTATTTTAAATTATTTATGTCAAGATATTTTAGAGACATTCCATTCTACGATAAAACTAATACATTTTATAATGACAAAAAAATAGCACTTTTTCCTTACACTGTAAATTATTGTACTTTATGACTAAATACTATGATCATTGTTTTTTATATTTTATTAAGTAAAAAACTAATCAAGAATATTTTCCTGTCCTAATAAATTTTATAGCAAAAATTTGTACAACAGCAATTTTTTAGACTTTTTATTTAGTGTGCTTATTTTTTCGTTCCAAGTTATAAATTATACTCATAAATTTGATTTCCTTGCATGTAATAGACTTATTTCTAGAAATATACATAATTATTCTAATCGGGAATAAAATCATTGAATTTAATATTTTATTAATTTATCAATGGAGGACCTACTTTAAAAGAATTTTTATCAAATAATTTAGTTAAATAGAATTAATTTTCTTTATTATGTTTAACTGCATGCAATAAATAATTTCCTTTTGCAGTAAATTAAAGAATATTTCTTGAATTTTTAGAATCTAAACGACCTTGATACAAAACAGAAATTTAATTGCATCCTTTATCAACTGAAAATAATTTTAAGTATCCATTTTCGCTATAACTTGCAATGCAATTATAATCACTTATATTATTATAATTTATCCATTGTAGTCTTAATATTTTATTAGAATGCGATTTTCCTTTTATTTAAATTTAATGAGATTAGTTAAGAAATGCTTTAGCTTTGAATATATGTATTTATCCTTATTAATTTCCCAAGCACACTCTATGATTTAATATTGAGCAACATAAATATTTATGCTAATATGTTTTTAATTATTTAAGATTGTTAGAAGTCCAGAATCGTACAGCATCAGTGCAGCAAGCAATAAGCAACTATTAATTAATATTTAGATCAATAACTTAAACTTTTTGAGGAATTTTCAATTTTTTGTATTCCAATTATTTATTTTTTTTAAGTTGATTTAATCCTATTACATAAATATTTCTTTGCCCACTTGCCGAAAAAAAAATATTCTATCTGAAATTTGCAATAGTTTGAATATAATAATGATTTTTTCCTCGTGTCACATGTGTGACAATAACATTTAAATTACTTTTTTGAATAATAGAACATTTTCCATTAAATGCCAAAACAATTATGTCGAAAGATTCCATTACCACCATTAAATGAAGACAATCTTTAAATTTGCCCAATTATTTTTTTCTTCTGATAATTCCATCAAATTAAATTTCTGCTAAAACTAAAACGTTTTATATTTCAAACAAGATTAAATAGAATTATTAATAATTAAGTAGTGAACAACATAATGCTTTTTTTTTAATTATTAATTTACTCTACATTATTAATAATGTTTATGTAAAAAGTTGGTAAGTATATGGTCTGCCGAGATGTGATTCTTGGCGAGGGGCAATTTGGTACCGTCTATAAAGGATATTAACAAGCTAATGAAAATAATATAGTTGCAGTGAAAGGAATATCTAAAGCGAGAGCATTTAGAGATTAGTATACTAAAAATGCAGCTTATTTAGAGATTTAAATAATGAAGAAGTTGAATAATCCAAATATACTTAAAATGTATGATGTAGTAGAAACTGATAAATATATTTGGTTAATTTTATAATTCTGCAAAGATGGCACTTTAGCCAATATTATCGAAGGAAAATAATTAAATCATTAACAATGCGTCTAATATCTTAAGCAAATATTGAGTGGGTTTATATAACTAAATAAAAAAGGTGTTGCTCATAGAGATTTAAAACCATAGAATATAATGGTTAATTAAGGTGTTTTAAAAATATGTGATTTTGGGCTATCTAAATTTCAATAAAATAATAAACTTAATCTTACAGGCGTTGGTACTCCTTTATATAGTTGTTGGGAAATATTGAATGGTAAACCTTATACTAGTAAATGTGATATTTACTCAATTGGATGCATTTTTTATTAAATGATAAGCAAATAATTACCATTCAAGGCAAATAGTTTTCCATAACTTTTGAAGAATATTTAAATACATAAAATTGATTATTCTAAGGAAATGAATAAACAATCTATTGATTTTATAGATAAATGTCTTGTTATGAAAGAATAAAAGCGAATGAATTGGGAGAATATTTATAAACATTAATTATTTAATAACTATTTTTAAGATAAAGTTTATAATATTCTAAATATGGTTAAATTAGTATAGGAGAAGATTAAATCATACATAAATAAGAAAAAAAGTAATATAATGATGTTGATTTAAAAAGTTGATTAGAAATATAAAGATTATAAATTTAAAATGAATTATAATAGGTTTATAGATATAATGATTGTTATTTGTTAGGATTTATGCTATTAGGAAATTTATGTCATTATTAAACTTTTAGATAAAAAATAGAAGAATTATATTACTATCTAATAATTGATTAATTGGTTTAAGTAACTCTAAATTTAGATTGATAGTTTTTAAAATTAATAAGAAATATATGTTAAAATTAATTAAGAAGATTAGAAAATATTTTATGCTAAAATTTTATTAAGATTAAAATAAATAACAAAAAAGATTAATAATACTTTACATTAGAATAAATAATTAATAAAAGATTTATTTGATCATATTAACAAATAATTTATCAATTATGCAGAATTCAATTTTATTATTTCAGCTATTGTGTAAAATATTACTCCTTAATAAATTCTTTTATTATTTGGACAATATAATTAAAAGGCCTATGATAAAATTAATTTAAGTAAATTTCAATAAGTAACAAAAATTTTGCATGATCAAAATAAGCCTCAGTACTAAGTATAAGTATCGAAAATATTGCCAAAATAGTACAATTAATAATTTAAAGATATTAAAAATTGAATTATTATTATTATTATTGATTAATAATTATGCTAATAAAAATACAACAAATAAAATTTTTAAATAAAGATATTGATGTAGAAAGTAAATTACCATAACTATATAAAATATTGAATAAACTTTCCATTTACAAAAATAATTAGTTTATTTAAGATATTAGATAATGGAAAGAATAAATAAAATTAAGTGACTATTCAAAACAATAATTAATTCAAATTCATTTAATGATAAATATGATTATATCAGTATTAAGGAGAACTTATAAAATACATTAAATAAAAAGGTAACTTTGTAAACCTTTAATGTAAATAAGTAATTACCTTGGAATAAAACCTTCTATAACTTATATTGGTCAAATGGTTTCTTTTTATTATGATTAAGGGTATAATAAAAAAAATCCAGTATTTGATAAAATTCATCAGAAATTTACATTTTTGGGTAAAAGATAATAACATAATTTTGTAAATTGCTCAATTGCATCATCTAATTTAATTCAATAAATTAATCAAAAATTAATTTAATTTGATATACAATTAGACTAAAAGTAGAACTATCAAATAAAATCTAATTTTCTAGCTCTTAATTAACTAATAAAAGAGAATTTAAAAATTATTTATTAATTTACTATCAAATTATTCACTAATCTAGATCCAATATTTTTTTATCATTAATTAAGATCTTTTTATTCAGGAATATAAAATTTCTTATTTTTAGGAATAACTTAATAATAATGTTAAAATATCAAAAATTTATTTAAATTTTAAAAAGTTTAAAATGGATTATTAATTAATTATTCAAGTGGAGCAACAGCTGGAAATGATCCAAATTTTCAATTATTTTAATCTCTTATTGGACTTGATTATTTAAGTAATGAATAATTACATCATCTTTACAATAATCAAAAATAATTACAGACAGGAATGACATAATACCAAAGAAATAAAATTTTAGAAGGAAAAAAATCAAAATTCAAAGAGTATTGCAGAATTAATTCATTTAAAAATTAATACAATACAATAATTAATATGTATATCGATTTCTTAAAGATTCATAGTAAATTAATAAACGATTATATACTTAAAATGAGTAAATAAAAATCTGGAACATCAAATTTAAATATTAATGAAGTAATTAAAAAACCAGTTTTGATCAAAAATTACATGCTATTTTAATGATTATTTAAGATAGATAATTGAATTTCACTTTCAATGAGCATGTTTATGTAAATGATGTCCATATGCTCATGATGTCTATGTTGATGATTACCATATTAAGAACATGCTTATGTAAATGATGATTATGATTTTTAACTTTTTAATTATTAGATTGGTTACTTTGTACCTTATGTATGCAATATTAATCTTACATATATAAAATACATTTATTTATAAAATCAATTATGATTATAATATATGATGATGATGTTATTTAAATAATAAAATGTATAGTAGTAGGGGTTGGGGTTGGGGTTGGGGTTGGGGTTGGGGTTGGGGTTGGGGTTGGGGTTGGGGTTGGGGTTGGGGTTGGGGTTGGGGTTGGGGTTGGGGTTGGGGTTATTAACTCAATTATCATATTCTCAACTATAAAGAAAAACTATTAAAGATCATAGTTTTTCTAATTAAATTATCACAAGTTCAATTTCATAAAATCTATATTTTGTTTCAATTAATAATCGAATATATGTTTATCAACTTACATCTTTCTCTTCAATAAAACAAATTATAAAATAATGTACATCTGCAGGTGATTAAATCATTGAAGTTTCCCCTTCATAATAATATCTATTACAAACTTGCTATGATGAAAAATAAATAATACTGTATAATATTACATCTAATACAAAATTATTATCTATAAGTAATAGTCAGTCTGCAAAATTCTATCATAATTCATAAGCTATAATATACATAGAATATGGTACTAATTATTAAAATTTAGTAAAAATATATAATATTTTAAATTCGTCAACTGCTGACTTTGCAAGTAATGTTGGAAGTGCTTATAAAATTGCAGTTGATATAACAGATAGTAAATATTTACTAATGCATCATAATCAATGTGTATAATATGAATCAAATCAATTTAATTAAGTGATTGCTGGATAAATATAATTAGATTATTGTATATATTTGTAAAATGGATCTATTGCAATTGCTTACAAAAATAAAACTAATAATTATATTCGTTTAACATTATATAATCCGGATTATACTTAAATTGATTTTTATACATTAGGATAAAGTTTATCTAATGGTCGTGGAATAATATCTAATTCTAATGGGAGAATTATTTATGCTATTACTCGTTCAGTAAAAATAGAAGTCATTTGTGGTTTTGAAAACTATTTATAATTCTACTATTAAAAAATGTTAATGTGGTGTGAACTGTTTGATTTGCTAAACAATTTCTGATAACTGTCTAACTTGTTTTAATACTTATACATTAAGTGATAATGCTTGTATATGTGTAAATGGTTAATATTAAAGTAATAATCAATGTTTATAATGTTAATCTATTTGTTAAACTTGTACTAATACAGCTAATTATTGTTTAACTTGCAATAATTTATTTTAATTAAGTGATAATACATGTATATGTATAGAGAGTTACTATTTAAATGATAATCAATGTTTATAATGTTAATCTATTTGTTAAACTTGTACTAATACAGCTAATTATTGTTTAACTTGCAATAATTTATTTTAATTAAGTGATAATACATGTATATGTATAGAGAGTTACTATTTAAATGATAATCAATGTTTATAATGTTAATAAATTTGCTTAACTTGTACTAATACAGCTAATTATTGTTTAACTTGCAAGAATTTGTTTTAATTAAGTGATAATACATGTATATGTATAGAGAGTTACTATTTAAATGATAATCAATGTTTATAATGTTAATCTATTTGTTAAACTTGTACTAATACAGCTAATTATTGTTTAACTTGCAATAATTTATTTTAATTAAGTGATAATACATGTATATGTATAGAGAGTTACTATTTAAATGATAATCAATGTTTGTAATGTTAATAAATTTGCTTAACTTGTACTAATGCACCTGATTATTGTCTTACTTGCAATAATTTGTTTTATCTAAACAATAATACATGCATATGCATAAATGGTTATTATTTAAGTAATAATCAATGTTAAATATGTAATACAAACTGTTTAACATGTATTTATTAACCACATCATTGTACTAGTTGTGTTCTTTAATATCAACTTAATAGTAATACATGCGTTTGTTTATCTGGTTATTATATCAATATTTCTAATCAATGCCCTACAATGCAATATAAATTGCATAACTTGCTAAACTAATTAAACGAATTGCTTATCATGTAACACTACTAAAAGTATACTTAGTAGTAATATATGTAGTTGTTTACAAAGATATTATTTATCTTCAAGTAATGAATGTCTCTCATGTATAAATAATTGTTTAACATGTAATTAATAAAATAATCAGATAATATGTACAGTCTGTTAAAATGGATATACGGTAGTTAATAATATATGTGAGCAATGTAATATAAATTGCTTGACTTGTGAATCAACAATTACTAATTGTACATCATGTACAAGTCTAAAATAACTTATTTCAACTAGATGTGAATGTTTCTATAATTACTTCTAATTAACTTAATAAATATGTCAATTATGTACATCCAACATAACAAACTGTTTAACATGTCATAAATAATCAACAACAATATGTGACTTATGTCAATCACCATACTTAATAAGTACTTCTAATCAATAATGTCTATCAGAATGTCCCTATACTCTCTCAATATACAACATCAACAAATTGTTTTTTATGTTCTTAATAAAATTGTCATTTATGTACTAATAATATTTGTTCTAGATGTTTATAACCTTATTGGTTAAACATATTAACTATTAAATGTGGATAATAATGTCCATTAGGTCAATATCAATCACAATTACAAGGTGTTTGTGGATTATGTCATCAATGGTGTGTTTAATGTAATATAACACATTGTTTCTTTTGTAATTAAAATTTCATATTGAGTAGATAAGGACAATGTTATAAATGTAGATGTAGTAATTGTCAAGATTGTGATGATTTATGTCCATAATCTACTTTTTAATTAACTATTAATTGTTTCAGTCAATGTCCTGTTGGATTATATGATTATTTAGGATAATGTTTATATTGTGTATCTAATTGTTATAACTGTATTAATTAAACTTATTGTATATCTTGTAATTCTCCTTTACTTCAGCATATTGGTACATGTGTTAACTAATGTCCTTAAAAGTATTTTTAGAGTTAAGGACAATGTATTTATTGTTATTAATCAGGATTAATTCATATTTAATATTAAACTTGTTTAAATAATTTACCAAGATTTACTATAACAACTAATTAACCATCACCTTACTCTAATAATACATTAATATTTAATATTAAAGGAACTACATAAATTGATTATAATACAGTTTATCACAACTATTAATTTAAATTCACTATTAATGGTTAATAATCTATATTCAATCCTAATTCAAGTAATAGAATGTTACAATCAGATTGCTTTTAATATACTTTACAATAGATTGATAGTGTAACTTTCTTAATTCATATGAAGAATGTTAATTGTAATTTTAGATAATTATAAATAAACTTCACAATAAATAACATTTTAAATAAATAATCTCTTCCATTCATGGCAGATTATAGTCCTGCAATATGGCCAATATCATTACCAATGATGAGTACAAATCAATATATAATAAACACTTAATCACTTTCTCCAGCTAAATATTACATATATTCAATTAGTATTATTCCTATAATAATATTATTATTCACTAATATTCGTATTGTGTTATTACTTCCTTTATTATCTATATTGTATCCTTGTAATGCATGGAATGTAATGTCTATATTTAGTAGTATTGTCTTTAATCTGGCTAATTGTACGTTCAATAAATATTAATATTAAGTATTATGGTCTATAACAGGATAAACTAGAATTCAATCACCTGCAGCTATGTCATCAATAATTCTAATAGATGCACTAATTGCTCTGATATGTATTATAATTTCTTATTTATTCTTATTGATCATTTGGAAATTTAAATAATCATGGTTTGATTTTGCTCATAATTTACAAATTAGACTTCATATAGGTTTAAGTTTAATACTAAGTGTATCATTAGCATTTTCATTTAGGAATCCTGATTTTGTAAGTATAATTGGTATAATTGGATTTTGTTTCTCTATTATAATAACATTTTATTTAGTTTATTGGATTGCCAGACAAGTTAATAGTTTATATTTATTATCAACAGATTAATAATAAAGATTTGATTCTAAAAAAAAGATTTATATTTTTACTGATAAATTAAATTGGTTACCAGGAGTTAATTAAAATGAAGGAATAAAAGCTATATTAGATCCAATATATTATAAAATAATTCAATTAATTCAAGATTTCCTTTTCTTTTTCTTAATTAGTATTTCAGTTAATATATGGCAATTACAAACTTCTTTCTTTTTATTATATTCTTTATTAATTCTTATTAGATTATTAAAAAAACCTTATTATCCTATTTGGTTGAATTATGTTCATGCAATACAACAAATATTCCTTATTTTATTTATATCTATATGTATCATATCACAGACTATAATATAAAATGAAAAAGGATTTAATATTAGTTAATCTTCCATTGAAGCATGGAATGCATGTGGTTGGGCATTATCTTTCTTTTATTGTGCAATGATTATATTAGGAATAACTTTACATGTAATATAATGGTGTATCATAAATAGAACTTAATAATTTAATTATATAAAAGATCAATTCGATATGAATAAAGCTATAATAAGAGAGAATATATTAAAGAAATAAGATGGAAAATTAATTAATTAAACTTATTAACAAGATATTGAAAAGATTATTGCATGTAAAGTTAATTCATAATTCTTTATGAAAATTATCTCGGTTGGAGAAATAAAATTATCAACATCGAATTATTATCTTAAAAATTCTCCTATCTCGCTTAATAGAATCGTTCATTCTTCTTTATTAATAACTAAGTAACATAAGCTTTATCATCATGTAAAAAATATTTTCGACCAATTTAATTCATAATCTAATGTTATAATAAAAACATTTACTTCTATTGAGATTGATAAGTTCAAAGGTGGGGAGACTATCACTCCTAAAAATTATTATAATAGAGTTTATTGTGATGGAATTATTAAAGAATATAAATTTAATCTTGCTTTAACTTGGTTACCGCATATTAAACCGTTATGATTAATTATAATTATTATTTATAAAATATTTATAAAAGGCAGTTATAAATATATTTGATTTAAAGAAGGTATTCTATATTTCATGCTAGGGAATTTCATCTTAAATCAATCAATTTTCTTTTTATTATAATATAATAATAAAAAAAATTGATTGAATATTTAATTAAATTATAAATAGAACTTTAAATATGAATTCTCAAATGGTTGAAGATGAATTATAAATATATTATTTTATGATTCATTTATTATTAAATTTATATATTATACTAAAATTATAAATAAAATCAAGTATTGATTAGTATATCATCATCTTAATTTATGAGATTAAGTCCATATTCATTAGCCAAATGCAAAATAGAAATAAATTTAAGTTGTAATGATACACCTTCAATATCAATTAATTAACTCATTTTCTTTTCCTTTTTATTTTATATTATCTATTTTATCATTTTTCTTTTTAACTCTTTCATACTTATTCTCATATGTTCATTGTTTTATTGTGTGTTTAAAGGTATTGATATTGGAACAAAATTATCTTACTATACTATATTTGTACTTTAACGATTCATTTAATTTGTTAATTATCCTAACTATTCCATTTGATTCTGATTTTAGATAATCATTGGTATTTATTATTTAATAGTCTTTTTTCTTATTTGAAATATGAAAGAATGTTGTTAATAATTTCATTGTCTGATTATCATCCATTAAAAAATTAGAGAATTAGTCATTAATTGTTCTATAAAGTTTTTTCTTAACTACTTTCTTACCATCTTTAATAATATCAGATAAAGAAAATTCTTAAAATTCTTAATTTATATTCTTAAAATTTACTATTAATAACTCTTTCCTTCTTTGTGAATTATTGTTTTTCTTCTTTGATTCTTTATCCTTTCTAATTTATTTACCTTTCGATATCTGAGTTCTAAATAGATCAAAAAACTGTTAACTAATGATTCCTGATCCAACATCAACTTCTCTCTCTTCAAATCCTTTTAAATTATCTCTTAATGTAGTTTATTATATAAATTGATGATTAGGTTGTTATTAGTAATCCATTATGATTGGTGATATAGATACATCATATTATTAAATAAATTACTTTTGCCATGATTTATCTTCTTAAATTATTTCCTTTTCTATTTATATTCCCATTATCTTCTCTACTTAACTTATGAAATTATCTGCCATTTGTTATTATTTAATAAGAGGTATAAATTCTATCATTTTATTAGATATCTTATCTTTTTTGAAGATTGGTATAGACATGTTTTAAGCAGTTAAAGGAATTTATATATTTGAATTTATCCCAATTACATTTAATAACATTCCCATAGAAGTACTATCTGAAAATTTACATAAAGTACGCCTAAACAAAGGATCAATCTTAATTTAATTAGATACATGTTCAGTCACCTTTTCATTCTCTACAATATTTCTTAAATGTGAATTATATGAAGTATCAGTAATTACCTTCTTTTGATATACTACCCCATGATTAGTTTCTTTCCCGCCATAATCCATCTTTTGGGCAACGTGTAAAGACCTCGATTATATTAATTCAACTCTTTTAGAATATATGAATGAAGAGATATCTAAAAGCATCTGATGAGTCTTTCCAAAAATGATTGTTTACTTATTTATATGGTGGTCTTATGATTATAAGGTCTAGATTGAAACTATTCTATTTATCTATTTTCTAATTAGTATAAATACATTCTTTCTTCTTAATTATTTAATTTTACTGAAATATTATTTATCATTACCATTTTCAAAATATTATCCTTCATCTGATGAATTATCTTATTATTTGTTTTAATGTAAATAATTCTTTATTATGGAAGTAGTTTTCCTACCTAACTATTACATATACAATTATTAATCAGTTTTAAGATCTTATATATATTGTGACTCTTTTGTTTTCTTTTTTGGTGACATTTACAATAAATTATATTTAAATTTGAATACATTAATATTAAATAAATATATTATTATTGATCATTTATGTTCATTGAACTTTATATATAATTAAAGTTATAAATTGACTTAACCCATACTATTTACTCCTAATAAAGGGATAAGGATATTCTATAAGATTAAAGTATATATTAATTTAGATAGGCACTAATTTGCTGTTTCTCTATTGGTTTCCAAAAAAATAATATTTATTATTTATTAATCTGAATACAAGAGAATTGAGTTGCAAAATTAAATAGATTACTTAAAAAGTATTTAATACTAATAACCTTCCATTTCGCACTTTTTACTATAAGCCTAAATGTTCATAAATGAATCATTTAAATTATTTGGTTTTTGTATAAAATATATTTATAATTTCCTTCCTTCTAAACTATTATTTATTATATTTGCATAATGAAATAATAATTGATTAATATAAAACAATAGCCATATGATTGTAATTTGATAAAAGCTTTAACCTTACTACAAGTGCATATTATGAGATAAAAATAATTTAATCAAATTTTATTTATATTTTTATACTTTTATTATATATATTAGATATATGAAGTGTAGTAGTAGAAGGAATATTAAATGAAAAGATTTTAAAGTATTCAAAACCCTACATTAGTTAATTTAGGTTTCTCATATTGAAGGTAATTTTTATAACTAATATATTTTCTTCTCATAAAAGTCCAAAATGACATAATTAATTTACATCATTATTATCCTATTATCTTAGTATTCTCATTTTTAACAACAAAGGATAATACTAAATTAGTGATGTACAATTAAAAAACCTTCCTTGCTTTAATTGAATAATATTGAATCTATGATTTAAATATAATTTTCATATTTATTAATAATTGATATTATATTTGATAATTATAATATTCAATTATAATAATTAATATGGGATCAGGGGTTGGGGTTGGGGTTGGGGTTGGGGTTGGGGTTGGGGTTGGGGTTGGGGTTGGGGTTGGGGTTGGGGTTGGGGTTGGGGTTGGGGTTGGG
>NW_028291832.1:0-31103 GCF_963383615.2 Lipophrys pholis | reverse complement strand
CCCAACCCCAACCCCAACCCCAACCCCAACCCCAACCCCAACCCCAACCCCAACCCCAACCCCAACCCCAACCCCAACCCCAACCCCAACCCCAACCCCAACCCCAACCCCAACCCCAACCCCAACCCCAACCCCAACCCCAACCCCAACCCCAACCCCAACCCCAACCCCAACCCCAACCCCAACCCCAACCCCAACCCCAACCCCAACCCCAACCCCAACCCCAACCCCAACCCCAACCCCAACCCCAACCCCAACCCCAACCCCAACCCCAACCCCAACCCCAACCCCTATGAAAGGGAACAAGTAGAATGTGATTGGATAAATCATCATCATCATTGAGGTTTTACTTTACTGACTACCATAAAATTAGAGCCATTATTTTGCCCGATATTATATCACATGGTGCTCATCGCTTTTACCAATGTAGTCGTAGACTAGTTCAGCTATGCCTCCAGAAACCCTTTCGCAAGGTTGGTCTTCTTCCTCACCCACATGCATGCAGACCACTATCAGGGAATATCCAACTCCTGGAACTATGGGCCTGTCTACTGCTCCCCCATCACCAAACGCATCCTCTTGCACAAATACCCTAAGCTAAAAGATGTACACTAGCTCGAGCTTGACACCCGCCACGTCATATGCCTAAACTAAGAACAGGACATTAACATCTAGGTATACCTATTCGATTCTAACCATTGTGCGGGTTCTGTCATGATCCTCTTCAAAGGCTATTTCGGCACAGTCTTCCACACAGGGGATATGCGCTTTAATAAGAAGATGATCTAAACGAACCCTATTCTCTTCCCACCACATCTGGAAGGCCGTTCCATTCCAATCGATGAATGCATCTTCGACAACACATATTGCGACCCCATCTTTTAATTCCCTGAAAGGTCCAAAGCCCTGGAAATGATGGTCAACCTCATCAGCTCGCACAAGGGAAAGCGAGTGTTCCTTTGTACAGACAGCATTGGCAAAGAGTAGATCTTTCTGGTCCTAGCTCGCCACTTTGAAACATTGATTGTAGTCAATTAGTAAAGGCTGATCAACATTGGTCTCATGGATATCGATATGCAATGCTTCACTAATGTGGCTGAAGATGGGTGGATTGAGGTGATCAGGAAAGGTGACAAGGCTGCCAAAATGAAGCAAGGGAATTGCATCAGTATTATGCTTACTGGTTGGGCGAATATAAATTTCACCTATTCAAGTGACCTCAAGAACTACATCATCCCTTACAGTCTGCACTCTAACTTCAAAGAGCTGTAGATGTTCATGTCAGCAGTCAGACCAGGCCGGATCTTCCCTGTGGTATATGAAACTCGCAAATCTGAACGTATCAACAACATCACTGAGTTCAGTGGCTATCTCAACACTCTATTCTACCTGAAACAGAGAGGTATCTAGTTCTTCAACACCAAGTATGTCGACTCGTCAATCATTTCTGACAAGTACCGCAAGTTCAGTGAGAGTGTAGAGGCACAGAAGGATATCCGTAAAGTGCTCAAAATTGAGATGGACCAAGATGAAAGCAGAGTCAATGATACTGAGCTGTTTAAGAAGAAGAATCATGTCAAGCCTTCTAAGATGAGGGTATCAATGGGAGGACAGACCAAACTGCCCTTTGAAGGCAAGCCTAATAAAATTGCTAAAATTGAGGACACCAATCTTAAAAGTGAACTTGAGGAGATCAGAGCTCGCTTGAGGGAGCGTACCAAAAGTGCAGAATAGTAGCCAAGACGCAAACAGTTAATTTTGATTGATGATCCCATAAGCGATAAGGCGAACACATGCGAAGCTAGACCCTGCCCCTAAGATGGCTCTGTAACAAAATAGAAGGAAAGGATTTCACTGAAATAGGTGCCAATACTAGCCATGCTGCACAAACAGATGTAATGACTTATTTGCATATGATTATTCATAAAACATACTAAATATTTCGATCATAGCTTACCAAAGTGATCTTTGACTCCTTTCAAGCTGCACCAATTTCGAATCGTTGTCGATTCATGCTGTTGTTCTTTGATGCCTATTCAAACAATCTCTCATACATGTTGTCTTCGTCTCCACTGATCAGTGACCTATCTGCCAAGTCCAACTTTCCCAAGGCGTCAACAAACCCAATCAGGTTTGGTCTTATTTTAATTAGCAGCTTTTAGTACAAATCCTTCAGCTGCTCCAGCTGGTGGGCCCTTTATCATTCCAGATTCAAGGAGATGGTTTGGACTCTGGAGGATCTGGTTGACTCCGAAAAGAAGGCAGATATCGAACAGGGATTGTCTGAGTGATTCCTCTGTGATTTTAATGACCATTTATTCCAGAATGCTGTAATAAAAGTAGCTGGAATGGGCACGTGCTAGTTGTACAAGTCTTATTCCCATCCTTCGAACAATGGCACGCTCC
Organism: Lipophrys pholis; assembly: GCF_963383615.2. NCBI lineage: Eukaryota > Metazoa > Chordata > Actinopteri > Blenniiformes > Blenniidae > Lipophrys > Lipophrys pholis. The sequence goes on along the minus strand of NW_028291832.1, from coordinate 28,697 downwards.
ATGCCAAGTTCACCAGCCCACTTCATGAACTATCGCTTCGTTTTCACCAGGAGATGACTAGTGTTCTGTGCCAACAAAACTCTGATGTTCTCCATATTCCATACTTCGATAGGAGACCCTTCTGACACTTCACAAGGTTGTGCCAAGAAAGTGTCAATATTTTAGAGGTAGGCCATTGTAGAGGGCATGGGAACTTGGCTTGTCTGGTGCTGGTTTTGTGCTTTGAGCAGGATTTTGGCAGCCTGTAGCATCAGTATAGTGTTTTAACCCTAAAGGGTGGCATTGGCCAGTGCTTAGAGATAAATGTTGGGAATCCTGAATAGTGGGAATATCCATGGCCCCCGCATGCCAATCGGAGCCATTCGATATTGTGCAGTCCTGTCTCAGTGGCAAACACTTTTGAGATGCAGATGATGCAATGGGTTTCTGACATGTAGGAATCATCATCTTGGATAATAGCCTGATAGTTCCTTTCAGCAACCTCATCGATCTTTTTGCCAACTAGAATGAGTGCATAGAAGTCTGCCACCGCCGGGATTATCTTCTGCTGTTGGCATTGGTATTCAATCACAGATTGCTATTCTTTCATCTCTTTGAACTGCTTCCTTTTAATTGAGTACTTAACAGCAACAGATATTGCAACACCAAAGGCGAATGGCCACTTGGTAGAGATATGCCTTCTTATCAGCATCATGGTAGCATAGCCTATTTTAGGATTGCCTCTTCGTTACACCTAGCCATTGGCCTTCACCTTTACATATTTGCTTAAAATAGCGTCTCGAGGAACAGTTACATTTTTAAGGATAAGGTAACCGTTGTCCTTGGAATTGTATGAGATTTTGGGGCCAATGTCGCCTATCTAGATTCCTGGCATGGGCTGGCCTTTTTCATCTCTGATTTTGAGGATAAATGCTTCGATCCCATGAGTGACGTCATTTATGATCATCCGTGCAAAAACTAAAGCATGGTTGGCAAGCAAACCTAATTCACCAGGCCACCATTTTGTGGCTGAAACGGTAGGAGTGTTCAATATAAAAGTCTAGGACTAAGAATTGTAAGTGGCTGTTGTCTCAAGGCCCTGAATATCTGACCCATGTCCAAGCTAGGTCTGGGCGTAGCAGCCAACGATACTGAAATCTCGACAAGCTTGTTAGTAACGCTTGTACTGTTTTTCAGAACCCAGCAATTGGATTCCACCCAAAAACATTCCAAGATGAACCGCCCCAGTGATCTGAAACTGCATTTGGTAAATAACGGGAATATAGCCTAGCTCTTCCCCCAGGATGAGGAACTTAGTCCAGGCGGGCAGTTTTTTGATTTAGTGAAGCATGATTTAGGCACGGCTTTGGTTAAACATGTCGAAGTTATACCTAAGTTCAGGGTTGTTGGACATTTGTTAGAGAGTCTTGTTGATGAATTAAAGGCCACCCTTGCCATAGACCAATTCAGCCATTTTTCTGTAATCAAACTTCACTTGCTTGCGCTCTTCAACGATCGCTTGACTAATCATATTATTGATCATATCCAGGCCGGATATATTTGCTCATATATCAATGCACAGGATTTGTAGCCAGGCTTTTTGCACTGTCTCACCAGATGTCAGGTTTGTCAGTAAGGAAGGAGTACTCGCTGTGCAGCTCACCCGGGAAAAGGCACTCAATGCACTCACTCAACCCATGCTCTTGAACATACAACAGAAACTGGCTGAGACTAACCCCCGTTTGGTCTATCTCACTGGAAAGGGGAAAGCCTTCTGTGCAGGAGGGGATGTCAAATCCATGCTCACCGAGGAAGGGCTTGGCAAACCCACTGAATAGGACATCAGGGTTAAATTCTTTCGCACCTAGTACACGGTCGATGCTGCTATGAGCAAAGGCCATTCCTACCGAATAGTAAGTTTTTTGAAAGGAATCACAATGGGAGGTGGATACGGCCTCTCCTCCCAAAGTGATCTGAGGATTGCTACCCCAGATTCGATCTTTGCCATGCCTGAAAACAAACTAGGCCTGTTTCCTGATGTCGGGGCAATACGCAGTCTGGTGCACTGTCCTGATAATTTCGGTAAGTATCTGGCCTTGACTGGCAATATTATTAATGGCAAGCAGATGAGGCAATACGGGATAGTGGACTTGCTGCTTGACTCTAAAGAAGATTGTGAAAAACTTGAAGCAGGGATGAACGAGGCTGATCCTCAGATCCTAAACAAACTGAACATCTGGTCCAAACTGAGGCAGCCTGCAGAACCATCCTAGCCAACCAACCCCATTATCAAAATTGTGTTTGGACTATAAAAGATCACTGACATCCTAAAAGAACTTGAAAACAGCAAGGATGATTTTGCTGTCAAGACCTTACAGATATTAAGACAGTTGTGCCCCTACTCGGTATGCGTCACCAATTCTATGTACTAGAGGACCAAATCTATCAGCTATAAGGAGAGGTTGATATAGGACTTCAGATTAGCAGTGACATGCACTCACAGGCCTGACTTCAACCGAGGGGTGAAAGCCGTGCTGGTTGACAAGGGGAAGGTGCATCCAGAATGGCAACACAAGCGTATTGAAGACGTCTCCTAGGATGAAGTGAAGCTGGCCTTCCTCCCTTTCAAAGATAGATCTATCCCAGTTAAGGAATTCGACGCTAATATAAAGGTTGACTATTATTGAACCACAGATTTATCATCCTCTTTCCATTCCAATTAGTTTTGAAAGGGCCTGTCTCATGACCGAAATGATTGTCCTTGCTGTCTAAATTGTTAGGCTCTCTTCTTTGATGAGGTTAGGTTGTGACCAATCGCAGAGAACCACTTCTCCTGATACTCCATCCAAAATTGTAAGATTTCCTTCACTTTCAAGGGCTGCGATTGTTCGATTTGCTTGCAGCCCTTTGCCTACTATCGCTACAAAAGCAGCATTGCACAAAGCAGCTGTATAAAGTTGATCAACACCAGGATCAAGCACTGTTGCGAATACCTTGATGATGGTGCCAGGATACTCATTGACGCAAATAACCTTTTCAAGTAGCTGTTAAATGAGGTATTATAAAGCCTTGAGCCTACAGAACTAGTGACTCTGTTCACTGTTCTTTAATCCCGCGAGATGCACATCTATGATACAGGCCTAACTAGCTCGTGGATTAGCTGTGATTCTGGGTGCTGCTACACTGCAGGTGACAGATGCTGTGCCCTGAGTTAGTCTTACAACACAAGAGTCTCTGACTTGAGTGATTCTGACTACAAGCATAAATAAAATGACCAAATGCTATTACCACACAAACTAGCAACTCAGCAATTTCTGTATCTGCACAGGTTGTGCTCTTCCTCTCTGTCCATCCTGCATCAAGACGCATCTACTCTAGCATCGGCAGGAAGGTCACCCTGCTGCCATCGAAACTCTCCATAACTGTTTTTAAAGTGCTGAAAACGATTTGGCTGAGTCGATCAAGGCAGTTGAGCTAATCCTACAAGAGAACAGTCAGCACCTCGAGAACAGCCTGCTAGACTAACTAAAAAGTGCAAGAGCCTCTGTCATTGAGCAGATGAATAAAAGATTTGATAATCTTGAGACTTAACTAAAATAGGCAGTACATGAAAGCACCAGCCGCCATTCCGTTCGTCACAGCTATTTCTAACTTCGGGGCAAGTTGGCTGAAAGTCTTGGTAAGTTGGTAGCACTGAAGCAGTAGGTGGAAAGAAAATCAGTCAAGAATCTTGTCCGATACTATACTAGCAACCTACATGGAAATTCTTATTAACTCATCCACTCTTTCAAAGAGTCAACTGAACATCTGCCCAAGGTCACTCTCAACACCGCATGCATTTCTGAATTACTAAGGAGGGGCATCACTGTTGAAACACACCGGTTTTCAGAACTCAGGAAGCACACTTCTTCACCTTAAGCTGAAAGAATAGTGGCACAGGAATTTAGATCACCGCGTCGGCAGGATGAGGTCAGAGCTGGTCGAATCGACCAGATAAAGTATCGACTGAGCACGATTCGGCAAGAAAATCAACGTCTTTCTTCATGATTCAGCATGTTATTATCATCATCATCCTCGTAATTTAACTGGATTGTTTGTAAATGAAACGGTACAAGCTGACATAACAACAGATAGTCGAGATCAAGGATGCTTACAACCACTTCAAGGATCCCAAAGTCGATAAAGTCAGGAAGGAAACTCTCCCGGAATTGTTTCGTGCGCTTGGTCAAGTCCTTGATGCGAAGGAACTTAGCATGGCTTTAAAAGAGATGGATATCAAGAACGGCTGCTTCGAATTGATCGATTTTCTGTGTGTGATGTCAAGGAGGTTTTGGGATGACTGCACGCGTGAGCGTTTGCTGATAGCCTTCCGAGGCATTGACAAGTAGAAGAACGGAATGATTTCAGTGTACGAGCTAAAGAATATTTTGACTACGATGGGGGACAAACTAACTGACTAGTAATTCGACTAGATTATAAAGGACACTTCTACCTCGGAAGGAATGATCGAATATGCTGATCTAGTGGATGCCCTACTTAAGCAAAATTGATTTATAAATATATCTTACCCTTGTTACTTGTTGCTGCATGGCCTAGTCTACTGCTTAAAGAACTGTAAAATGATTCAAGAGTTAGTTCTGAGTTCATCAAATTATTCTACTAGATCTTTTTAGTATCAAAGTTCAAACATACAATCCAGCAATAATCAGAATTTGTGCAATGAGAATTCAAACTCCATTCCAGGACCCTTTATAGGCTCAGGCAGCTCTTATTGCATGGCAGGTATCACTATTCGAGGAGGAGGGTCTGGCTTGTTGTTCTTGCAACTCATGCACTTGCACTCCAATGTACAGGCCAACCCACTATTAAAACAGTTGCAATATTTCTTGTCGCACTTCGTCTTCCTACACTTGCAACACTTGGTCCTCACCTCAGCCACATGAGAAAAGCGGTCAGGCTCTCTCTCGATAATCTCTTCGATAGCCTTCTTCCTCTCATGGGAGTGTTCATGGTTTTAGCAGGTGTAGCAATGGCACATGGCTGTGCAGTACTTATTGTTGGCCAAACATTAACAGTACAGCATCAGGCATTTGGTACGTTTGCAGGCGCATGGGTTTTGCCTCTCAATACTTTGTGAAGGTCCACTGTTCTTCAACGTTATGCAGGTGGGGCAGCATCCAGGCGAGCAGGGCAAGGTAGACAAGAAGCAATTACAATTGACTCCTAAGCAGTCCCCAAAGACCTGGCAGACACAGTTGTGTACATTCTCTGTCTCAGGACGAGCAACCTCCTTCTCTTCCTCTAGGCTATATTTTTCATCAGAAACTCGGTCACTATATCTGGAGTCATAGGATCTGGCAAGTTTTTCGAACAGGTCTGACTTGGAGGAGGGCCTTGAATGCATCCTCATTTACTACATCCTTTCCTAAGGGATGCGAGCCATGATCCTTTCCAGCTGCTTGTCGAAGGAGGAGGATGATGAGGCCTTAGATTTCTATTAGATTTACATTTGCCAATTCCATTCTTCTTGACATTAAAGATATCTTCTATTCAAGCAATCACTTTCCGCAGCTCACCACAGCCTTGCGCAACACTCTTCCTTTGAAAGATATCCCCCGCTCGTGTATCTACAGCAACTGTTAGCCTTCCCCTTCTTTCCTCTCATGCAGTCTAGGGTCAAAGGTCTATTTCGGCTTACCAAATTCCTTGAACTAAAACTTATCCAACACTTTTACAAAGAGACGATGGTTGTTGATGAAGCCAGCCATGAACTTATCCTCAGGGTCGATCTTTTGTGACAATTTGTGCATCTTGCTCTCTACTGGTAACAAGTCCTTCCCGAAAGTCAGCTTGGATTACTCTGCGTATTGCTCACTTTTGATTTTCCCCTCCTCTCTGATTTTGGTTGATTGATGAATTACCTTCTCAAGTTCTTGTCTAGCCAGCAACACTGCGGATTTGCTCTCTTAGGTCTCTGATCTGGTCTTTCTGGTTAGTTTTTGAATGAAAGTGTGTAAAAAGCCAGGTACAACCTACCCAACCTGTTACAATGCATACCTCTTGTTAAAGTTTGGCCTGATCTTGCTTCAACTTGTCCTGAAGCTACAAGAGCTTGTTCCAAGCCTGCTTACACTCCTGCGAGGAGAGAGTTCCAGCCTGCAGCTTGTCCACCATCTCATCAAAAGGCATTTAACTAGGCCTCTTACAAAACCTCTTAGAGAGCCTAAAAAATACTCTGAACATAAATTAAGAACAAGCAAAAAATAGTGATCATTGATAATAGGCATGGAGCAATAGATCAAACCTGATACTGAAAGAGAACTGTCTTATCACCACCATCATCCTCCTCTTGAAGAGCCACATGCCCCCTTGCCCACCTATGCAGATGTATGTGAAGTCACCAATTACAGCAAGCATCCTCTCCTAAAGTACTTCTTACTCTCTTAACCCACCCACTTCACCCACCATTAACCCACCTATACCCACAACCACCTACTCACACCAACCTTGTCCTCCACCTGCTCTCTCTCCTACACTTTGGCATGCATCTGCGCTGCCAGTGTCTCTTCAACGAACTAGTATCAGCAATCCACATAACCTTCTATTTAGTCGCTGGCCTATCTCTGTTCTTCATGGGATAATGGACCCAGGGTTCCATCAAAAGATCATGGCTGACTATGAATACGATTGGACAACAGCACCCATACCATTAAAGGACCTTGATGCTAGTGAAACCAAGTATATATGTCAGTAGGTAGTTGGTTCACATCTGCTCTTCATCAAGTACTGCAGGACTTGTAACCTGTATCGACCTCCAAGGACCTCGCACTGTCCAACCTGCGATGTGTGTGTCCAAAATTTTGACCATCACTGTCCATGGCTAGGCACCTGCATAGGCAAGCGCAATTACAGAACCTTCCTCATCTTTACGAACAGCCTGTTCATCCACCTGTTTATGGTGGTATACGTGACAATCGTAGTGATAGTAAACCCAGAGCTTCCATTCAAAGACCGTATGAAGTACTATCCACTCAGCATCCCATTCTTGCTGTTAAGCATTGGGCTGATATTCTTCATGGGGCAGTTGGTCTTCTTGCATCTATATTTGGTGCTTAGAGGAACCACTACTTACTAGTACTGTAAAGACACATGGACTCAGTACTAGGATTTCACACAAGGACCTTTTCGCAAGCAGTGTATAAAGAACGTTTACAAACTGTTCGCATATGACCTCACTTCCTCTATATGGGATCGAAACACTCCTGTGTTGGAGCGTGAGCAGCTGCCTGGACCCAAACTGGTCAAATCAGAGTTTCATATAGGCGAGATTAAAAGGTAACACAGGCTAGACAACGATGATGATTTCTAATAATAATGTTGATAGCTGATATGGTTGAGACTGTGAGTGAATTCATGCCTGCCCTGCACTCTCTTTCTGGCATGTGTCTCTACTCCCTACTGACCTTCATTGGGATAACTGTATACCGAGCCTGGCTAACTACCTACCTCTAGAAGGATTTCAACTTTGACTCTGCTCTCCAAACCAAGCAGGACCAGCTACAAGCCTTACAAAAGAAAATATAATGAACATAATTGATCAAGCATATCATCACTAATTCTTTAGAAAGGTTTCGCGTTTGTACATTTTTCCTGAGGTGCACTACGACTGGTAAAGTTCATTCCTGGAATTGGTTATGTGCTCCACCAGTTTGTCCAGACTGTTCTGCGGCTTTAATTCTTTAAAAGAGTACAGCATGGAATTGACCTTGCACTCCTTCATCACCTCGCTTATCCTGTCCTTGTCTTCCAGTCTGACATCCACCAGGTCACGCTTAGTTCCTGCCGCATACAGCAAAAAGCACATATTCTTGTGACACTCATCCACCCAGAGCGGCACCCTGTCCAAGTAGTTTTCTTTGGACAGGTCATAGGCTATAATGACTGCACTGGAATGGTTGAAGAAAGCTTGTCTGACTAGCTAGTTGTTCTCGAGGTGCTAAGCTCCACAATCCCACAGCTCGATCTTGTAGATCTTTTTCTTGGTGGGAAACCGGTGTCTGGACAGTGAGTAGGTTTTGTCAGACTCTTAGAGCTAATTGAAGGGCAGGCCACGATAGTACCTAATAAGTGATGACTTTCCTGAGTCTGAGTCACCCACCACTGAGATCTTCAGCTCCACCACGTACTTGTCCTTTTTAGGCATAATTTAACATCCGTTATAAATGCAGACTCCTGATCGGAAAGGGTGGGTGACCACTCCAGTCATTGAGACTAAAGTAAGGCAGCCTTTGCAGCCCATCCTCCCCATCTGCAACCATACTGACTACCGGGCACTGGGCTTTATTCAGGACAGTCTTAACCATCTCCTCAAAATCGTACAGACTCGGCCTGAAGGAAACCATTCCAGGATGGACTAGGCCATGAGCCGACTTGTCGACACCTTTGAAAAGAGGAGAGGTGCAGTGGCAGGAAAAATGTATATCCCTTTAGAACGAGAAGTCCAAACTTTCAGCCTCTCTTGAAAATCAAGCAGGCATCCTATCTGCTAGAGAGGACGAGCTCTATGCTATGAGAGAAAAGCTAAACAATATATAACGACCACTTGGCCTCACCTACTAACTACGGGACTTACAAGCTCGCAATCAGGAATCAGGTAGCAAGCGCATCCAAGAGATTTCGAACCGCATTCATTAAGAGCAGGCCAGAAGAAAAGAAGTCTAGGAGCGACTCCTTGCTGCTCATGAAGAACTATCCATCCTCAAGCGCCAGGGAAGAAGAGTCGAAACCTAGTCAGAAGACAATTTCAGATAAAACAGTAGCGCTGAATGAGGCCTTAAGAAACACCTAGCTGCTGGAAAGACAGAAAGGGGAGCTTGAACAACGACTGGAGGAGAGGAAAAAGAGCAGCAGCCTGGTATGAAGCCAAGGTGTCAGACATGCGCAACAAGCTATAGAATATTGAGTTGAAGTACCGCTAGTATGAAAAGTCACTGCTGATACTACAGACAGAAAAGAATAAAGAGCATGAGGAGAAAGATGCCCAGTTAAGATTGAAGCAATAACTGTAACGCTAGTTTAAAGCGTATCGATAACGTGCAGAGTAGAAGCTAGAAAGGGCTAGAGAAAAAGAAGCCAATACTAACGAGATGCTCAGGGATCTACGTAGTGAGTTTAAAACCCTCCAGACTGATTACAACACCAAACTCAAGGCCAAAAAGGCTTAAATCCAGGGCATCGAACTAGCCAAGAAGAAAGTCGAGAAGGACATGGAAAGGCTGGAATAAAAGTATGCCAACTATCTGCTTCGGGAAGGAGAGTTGTAGAGGCAGTTAAAGATGGCTCTTGACTCTGCTAAAGAGCATGAGCATGCATCCAACTAAACCAAAGTTAAGCCCCTTGAATGTCGTTCTGCTGACCTGGAAAGGCTACTGTCTTAAGCACAGTACGAATGCTAAGATCTCAAGCTCTAGAACTTCAAGCTAGAAGAGACTCTGACTATCAAAGAAAACTAAATAAAGCATTTGGTGAACAGAGTGGTATAATGCTGCACACATAACCAGTCAAGAGTGGACTCAGTAAAGTCAGTAGTCTCAACCAGGAGGGACGAACTCTAATCACGCATCTTCTAGTCAAGGGCTTATTAAACCAGATACAATGATCGCATTCTTTAACTAGAACGACAAAATGCTGATCTCTTGGTCGAAGTCAACCACCTCCGAGAAAGCCAGAACTTTTCTTTTTCAGAAGGGTTGGTGGAACGACAAGATGAATAGATGCAGACAGAGATCGAATAGGGCCAGGGAAGATGCTACCATCTGGAGAGCTAGGTTGAGAGTCTGAAAGGGATGCTTGGCTGGTATACCAGCCAGTACTAGAAGCTAGCCAAATAACAGTCTCACAACTCATTAGGGGGCTAATAATAGCCACTCCTCGAACCCTGAAATAAAAGGATTTGTAATGGTGTATAGTACGTATGTGTGTGTGTATGACAGACTGTGGGCATGTGATATTAATATGGGATAGTTGAAGGATGACACAACTGGCCTGATCCATGAAGGTTCAATGATAGGTCTGACAATTATCCATTATCACTCTTGTCTATCCACTCATCAACATCATCAACATCATCATCATGGCATTATCACCTCCAGGCTATCTCAGCACAAGGAAAATAAATAATCACTCCTAGAGGTCAGTAGCTGCTAGGAGGATCAGCGTATGGAGGATGAGAGCCTTCGGCCTAAAATAGGTTATGCCAAAAAGGAGAGTTCACACTCTTGGTCAGGGAATATGTATTGATCAGTTGTGATAATTGATAATAAACAGAGCACTTGTACAAGGTTGTTTACCAGAATGGATGCAGCATCTAAATACAACAAAGAACATTCCCAATTAAATTCATAAGCAAAAGATGCAAGCAACTATCTTTCAATCGTTTGATCAAGCAAGACAACTATATTCATGAGATAAATGAGATCATTTGGCAAGGATGTCTGAGTCTCCAGGGTTGATGATGGAGAAGGTGGAGCACCGGAAGTACTTGCCGAGTACTGTCCCCATGTTGGTGTTGTTGCCGTTGAAAGTCTTTATGTTCACACCTCCAAGAGCAGCATAGTACTCAATTTCGTACTTGCGGACAAGGGGACAATTGTTGGCAATGAAGACCAACTTAGACTCTCCTTTGCGGATGGACCTCAAGGCATTTTTATAGCCGAGGAGGATCTTACCACTTTTCATGGCCAGCTTGATCTTAGTGTTGATGTTGTCCCCAGTGTTCTTGACCATTGTTGAAATGCTTATAAATAATCTGTTGATGCATGATTTAAAGCATATCAAATTAAATTAGAGTAGCAGGGAGATGACCACCACAGAGCCAAGTAAAAGCTATTTGATGCTGTTATATGCAGCACCATATCCATTCCAACTATGCCCCCCCTTATAAGTGTGCCCCCTTATAAATATAATATGATTCTGACAGAACTAACTAACAACCGAACACCATCATCATGTGTCTTTTTTTAAGATCGTCTATAGTTTAAATCAATATGTCGTAATAAATTGAAAAGCATGTTCTTGCCTAGTACTCTGTAGTCAAGAAGATGGGCAGTGGAGCCTATGGACATGTCTGGAGAGTCATCGAAAAGCACACTAAGAAGACTCTTGCTCTCAAAAAAATATTCGATGCCTTTCAGCACTCCACCGATGCACAACGCACCTATCGAGAAATGAGGGTGCTCTATGACCTCAAGCATTAAAATATCATCAGCTTGGAAAGAGTCATTCGCGCCAGAAACGACAAAGATCTGTATCTAGTCTTTGGACTAATGGAGGCAGATCTCCACTCTGCCATCTCTGACAACATCCTGCAAGAAATACATTACAAGTACATCACCACTCAAACTCTACGAGCACTTCGCTACCTCCACAGTGCAGAACTTGTCCATCGCGATCTTAAACCTTCCAACATACTACTGAACAGTGACTGCAAAACCAAGATCTGTGACTTTGGACTTGTCCGTTCTTTTGCTCTTGAGAGCAAGGAAATACAGGTCATCATGACTGAGGATGTAGCCACACGCTGGTATCGTGCACCCTAGGTCCTTCTAGGCTCAAAGTGCTATGGCCCACCTGCTGACCTGTGGAGTCTGGGCTGCATCATTGGTTAAATGGTGCGAGGAAAGCCTCTATTCAACGGTGGCAACACTATGGACCAAATCGAAAAGATCATGAGTTTCACAGGCCGTCCCTCTGTCGAAGACCTTTAGGCGATAAAGTCTGACACTGCCCCGCACCTGATAAGCTCAATCAAGGTGGTGAAGATGAAATCGTTCCGAGAATGGTGTCCAGGTGCATCTGAGGAGGCCAAGAATCTACTACTCCGGCTAATCCAATTCAACCCCAACAAGAGACTAACTGCCAGCTAGGCTTTAAGACATCCTTATCTACAGCAGTTTTACAGTTCGAAGGATGATTGCATGGTGAAGCCAATAAAGCCAGATGTAAGTGACAATGTAAAGCTGACGGTAAAGGACTACAAGTAATTGATCTATCAGTGGATTAAATAAAACTATCGTGAGCCTGAAGGTTTGGAATAAAGACAGACTATCAGGGATTTGACCAAGCTGGGGCTCAAGGACTAAACTGACAAGAAGCCACGCATGAAGAAATCGGAATCACTTAAGGCTGAAAAGGGATTCATACCTGCGAACTATCAGTCCACCAAGGGCTATTAACCCATGCAAAAGTCCTTTTCAGGGCTGCTAAGGAGGTAGCAGCTACCTTCCACTACAGTGACTAACTCATCATCCAAGAAATACTCTTCATTTTTGGAGAAACGGGATAGCCAGCCAGGAAGCGGAATGCTATCAAACTACATCCACGAGAAGTAGTCCTCAGGAAAGACAGTGTCAGAGCTACTACGAAGGATCGAGAGTCGACATCGTCCGGGGATCACAGTCTCATCCAAGCCGAAGAAGTGATATCTCAATTACATAACAACCAATCGCAATACGGCACATTATCATAGTATGCTGTAATAGAAACTAGATGACTCTGTCCTTGAGCAACTTGAGGTCAGTCGCTAAGGCATGCGGCAAACCAGCACTGCTGTCAACTCCATACTCACTCGCACCATCTAGGCACTCAGTGCTGACACTCTCCAGTCAGCACACTCAATGCTCACCACTATCAAGCCTGTCCACCACATCCTCAAACTGCACTCCTAACAACTCAAAAGAATGACCCGGCTGGAAAAGCTAGTCTCGGACCAACCCAAGTCCAACCCCTCCCTACAACAACTCTTCCATAAGGAGTTGGAGGAGTAGGCGGTCTAAAAGGTGATTAGAGACAACCTGCTTTTTCAAGGACTGGCTCTCAACTAGTAAAGGAGCAACTACAGAGATGAAATCAGAAAGGCGACTGAAGGCTTGAAAGAAGGAATCGTTGGTCCTGCTCTATCAGTTCTTGAAATGGCTGAAAGACACAGTGAACAAAATGCATCAGAAGGGATGAAATATCGACTGCACAGACAAAACACTATCGAGCTTTCTAGGACTGATAAGCGGACAGCCATCAACTACTGCAAGGAGAATCTCAGCCTTTTCAAAGAACGATTTACAGAAGACATTAAAAAGACTCTCTCTGCTATCATCCTATCGTCCTCCGTGCAGCACAAAGAGTACTACTCGCAGGTTGCTCGTGATGAACTAGCAAGCTAGCTTGACAAAGAAATCAGCACGCTACTCAAAATGCCTAGTCATGACCCACTCTCCTTGCTGATGCAGGAGGCCTTTTGCCTTAAAAACATGGTTCGCAATAAGCAGCTGTCTTCTCTTTGCAGCTACTAGGAGTTGGACTAGGCAGTAGGCAACATTTATAGCAAATACCACTCGATCTTTTTATGCCCAGTGACTAAGGAGATGGCCAGCTAGTAGAATCCACCCGTGGCTCTGAGTTGTGGACACGTACTGACCAAGAATACGCTGACTCGAATCGCTAGTAGTTCAAGGATGCGTTAGGTGAACCGATGTCCTCTCTGCAGGAAGAAGATGGGGCCAGAGTAACTATTGGAACTGATAATCTGATATGTGATTGATGATATAGAAGTCACTGCTGTTGACTCTTCTGGTCTTAAGGCACTCTTCCATACAGCTTCCATATTCTGAAGTCGTGCTTCTGCTTGGGCCAGGCCTCCTAACAAAGTTTCACCCACTTTTTGTTCAGGTTGTACAGGAAAAAGTTGTTCACTACTAAATTCAGCACGACTGGTATGCCCAGCTTCTTCAGCCAGGGCATCTTCTTTTTAAAGCAGACTCCTGCAGCCACTATTGAGACCACTCCAGCAATGCAGAACCCTAGCACTCTGGAGACTATGAAAGAGTGCTGGTGATTGAGCTGCTGGGGGGATAGGAACAGGGAGGATGCTGTATGCTGAGTGGTGACAAGGTTGATGAAATCAGAGAAGTCAGCTCTACTAGCCATAGCCAGGGCAAGATCTCTATGTTGCTAAAAGATCATGATAAAAATAGTAATAACTTTTTAACAAGACTAGTTACTTGGCAGTGGCATGGGCTGGGCTGTTCAAAGGTAGCTTGATGATCACAGCAATATAAATGATAGTCTAGCTAAGAAGATAGCTAGTTAGTATTATACTTCTATAATCTGTAACTGCAAATCGATAGGCCTTCATCCTTATAGGGAATGTTACAGATAAAATATAACCAATATCCATGTGCCTTGGTTTTGATGATGAAGAAGAGCAGCAACTACCAGTCATCAAGTCTGATAGGGTGCTGCCTGTCCAAGACCCATAACTGGTCGATCTCAATCAGTCCTTCCTCAGCTCCACTACACTCTCTGATCAACAGCATTCTCATGTCAACATTACCCTCATCAAACGCATCAAAGAAGCCTCTCCAACCGAGCAGAAGTCCATGATCACTGACTACATCAAGAACAACATCTCCAGAAGGACTCGCTAGACTTTTATCGTCGAGTACGAGTGGACCTAAAAGTTCACAGCCTTCCTTCGTTCGCAAAGGATGGAGTTCAAACAACCAGTCAATAACCGAATTTTACTTGACTCCAGTGGCAGGCTGAAAAAGGGAATAGAGCGAAACAAGCACTTTGTAGTGCTCAATGACTACGTGTACAGCTTGATTAAAGAACTGTTCACTATCCACTGCGAACTCAATGCAGAGCAGTCTGGAGTCCGCTTTTCATCCAGGCCTTATGGGCTTGTGAATAATCGTTTCCTCTGCTATCTCAACTCAGGGCTGCAGATGCTCATGGCCATGCCCTAGTTCGTATAGTACTTCCATCAAGAGCGGTACTTACAAGACCTGTATGCCAAACCCATTTTCTGCTAGGCTACGAGCAAGCTCATGAAGTAGCTCTGCCATGTCAGCAGCAAGGCTTCAAAGAACCCCCAGGCATTCACCACTCTGCTGATGTAGCAATTCAGCGAGTGTGAACAGCACGACTGCCAAGAGTTCATAAACTTCTACTTCGGCAAGCTGCAATACTAGCTGAATGCAAAGGGCAAGTTCATCCCTTCTGCTGATGATGACTAGGCCCGGGTCTTTGACAAATACACAGTTGTCAACGCCAGCATCGTTGACAAGATGTTCACCATCTTCACTGAAAACAGGATCAGCTGCAAGTCATGCCGAAAGTCCCGCAAAAAATACGAGCCTCATCTCTACCTGAGCCTTTCCATGAGCAAGGATGCCACTGTCGAACAAGCAGTTCGTCAACTCATTGCTGAGGAGGTGCTTGATGACCCTCTGGAATGTGACTTCTGCAACCAGGTCAGCAAAGGCACCTCTATTCGACTGTCCATCACTCGACTACCTCGATACTTGCTCCTCTACGTCAAGAGGTATAAAACCACTGGCAAGAAGACACACTACCAGCTACGGTTTGAATCGCAGCTGTAGCTCGGCTCAATACTGGATACGAAGGGGAGATTCCTCTATGAATTACAAGCGATAATTGTGCACAAAGGGATATCGACAGCTGGACACTACTTGTGCTACGTGTACAAGGGACAACGATGGTTCTGCTGCAATGACGAGATGATCGCAGAGGTGAAAGTCGAACAAGTGCTGTACGAGTAGCCTTATATGCTGCTCTACAAACATAGGCTCTGATGATTTAGTACTAACTTATTCACACACTTGTCTCATACTGCTCTTTATGGCTGTTGTCCAGCATTGCCAGGTATTGTCTCATACTGGTTTACGGCTTGATGAAAGGCTGTTCCGAGGTCAGCCTCTCAAAAGTGGTCAACCCTCGGCATGCTGTGTCACACTGGTAACACAGTAGAGCAGTTACTGGTAGTGCGGCCACTCCAAACCCTAGTGTCACTCCACTTGCCCACTTGCTTTGTCCTCTCTCCTGCACTAGCAGGCACACCATCAAGATCACATTGAAGAAAAGGTAGGACAGTAGGTTGGTCAAGTAGACATGGAAGAGAGGCAAGTTCTGTGCCCCGATGCAGTTGCCTGTCCATGGACAGTGATGATCGAACACCTTTACACAGCCCTTACAAAGCTAGCAGTGTCGTGCTCGAGCAGGTAGTTAAAGTTTGCACTCAAAGCAGACCCGGCCATGCTATCGAGCGAGTACATGTCCAAGCTGGCACTTGGCCTCAGAAAGCCAGGGTTCGACTTGTAGAGGAAGAAGTGAAGATTGACCACCAGTAGTGACCAAATGACATAGATGATTCGAGCAGAGAGGGGCATTCTGGACAGAGTGGCCAGGTTTATGCACAAGGGTATCAGAAACCAGCCTAGCACTATGAAGAATGGCACTCCGTAACGAGAACTTGGCCTACGTCCTGCTAGGTCCAAGAGTTCTAGACATGTACTTCCCTCTTCAAGGATTTCTGACATCTGAGTAAAGTTGTTTTAAAGGGCAATATCACGGGCTGTCCTACCTTTGCCATCAACCAAGCGTGTCCCAACCCCCTTCAACATCATTCGTTTGACTAGGCTGCAGTTGCCAGACAGCACAGCTAGATGAAGGGCAGTCATTCCAAACCCCTTTTCGTGCAGGTCTAGAGGATGCTGGTTGACAGCAGGTACCTCACAGCCTATTCGTGGCCTGAGTAGGCAGCCCAGTGCAGACATGTCCGACCCTGCTAATCAAGCTGCAGCAGGCTGAAACCAGACTACACCAGATAGTGCATGATCGCCACATATCCTGCCTGACTAGCAAGATGCAGTCCACTCATACCCTGTCTGTTCAAAACATTCCTGTGTGCACCACTCTGCAGCAACTTCTTGACTATTGCAAGCTCACCCATGTTACAAGCCAGCAACAAGGCTGGACTGTGCCTCTCCGGGTAGTGGTTAATGTACTACAGTTGGGCTGGTTCTTTGGACAGTCTGTCGAGCAGAATGAGTGCGAGAGATGTGAGTTTGGGTGTGGCAATGAGCAGTTCAAGGACTGATAAGTTGACAGACAGGTAAGCCCTTCAGATGTACGGTGGATGGTCAGCTGGTCCAAAGAGACATGCATGATCATGGTTTCCAACTAAACAGCATCCCTTCGGCTGATGCAATCCTCAATTTCCATCAGTGACTCAAAGGTTAATTATTATCATCACGAATATATAAAATGGCCTAACTACCGGAAGGGGTTGGGGTTGGGGGTTGGGGTTGGGGTTGGGGTTGGGGTTGGGGTTGGGGTTGGGGTTGGGGTTGGGGTTGGGGTTGGGGTTGGGAAATTGGGTAGCTTGTAGGCAGGTGCCATCGTTAGCTTGAACAAAGTTAGTTTGCAGTGTCTACTACGGATCGTAGGGATAGGGAGGCTCGTCTATCAGGACTGAGTAGCAACAAGCCTCAGCAACAGCATGTCAACAACAATATAGATTGGCGGAACGAAGGAATAGCAGAGCTGGACAAGGCTAGCTACGAAAAAGACTTCAAACAGTTCCTTCGCAACAAACTGCCTCAAAAGGCAGCTCGGGATAACCGAGAAGTCCGGCTGTAGAAGATGGACTCTGAGGATGAAGACATTGACAAAGAAGAGTTTCTTAAATCATTCTAAAGGGCACTTCCTATCAACCTGCAGTACAAACTCGACTAGCTGTATGCACTTTCCAACGATAAGCGGAGAGTCACCACTGTCCTCAAGCACGCTCACAAGTATATGTACCAGCAACGGATGTAAGACTATGTCACGATTTCAGTTGACCAGAGAGTGACAAAGACCATGCTGGAAGACTACCTGTTTTTATTCCCACACGTGATGATGCTATTCAACATACATCCTGACCTGATGGTCAAAGAACTGCTCTAGTTCAATACCAAGATCAGTGGCGAACTGACCTTTGAAGAGTTCTCGCTTTTCCTCATCCTGCCCAGACCAGTTGTAGAGTAGACATGTTACACTGCTGATAAAATCAACTATGCCAAAACTGAGGGTAGAGAGTTGCAGAGTGGTCCTCTTCGGGCCTAGTTCATAGGCGATGAGAGAATGAAGGCACTCTTCAAGAATGTGTTTGACTAGTGTGACATTTTCGGGAGTGGCAAGGTGTAGCGTGGCATCTTTGCAATCAAGCTAAGAGATGACTTTCAAAAGGCTGGGATACTGCATGAACCTGCCATCCTCATCCTGAACAATGGCAAGAAACTACCCTTCAGCACCTTCCTCTTCGAGTTGACTCACTAACCCAACCGTGAAGAATGGGGCTGGTTTGACCTAGAAGATGCTTTGTTCAACTACAAGAGGTTGAAGTCCGAGCCCAAATAGAAAGTGATTCAGCGTGGCATTATGGCTGGCAAGATCCATGGCTCCGATATTTGTCTGCTACCAGAAACTACGATCTCATTCTTAAGGAGGTAGTACTAGGCAAGTGACAAGTCTGCCACTTTCTTTGTCAGCACTCAGGCCTTTCTTGATCGGGTCAGGAAACATTAGAAGTACAGTCGGATCAAGTCACAGTTCACTCGCAAGTAGCAGTTCAGGGGTTTGCAGCCTTAAACCCTCGCGGACTGCTTTGATCGCATTCAAAAGGAGGCAGACCCATACATTGATTTTTAAGAGCTACTTGACTTCCTATCCAATAGAGGCAGACCCCCTGCTATCTAGCACACCCAACTACTCGAGCACAATAGAAGGAAGGCATCAGCTGATATGTAATCAAGTGATGACTAGCAACAGCAGCAGCACCGTACCAGAAAACAAGAACTCAAGCAGAAGAGGGCTGGTCGCAACACTGCCCCTCCTGATGCCATCGACCGCAAGAAGTACAAGTTCACAGTCCCACAGGCCTATGAATTCGATGGTAAGGCCAGGAAATAGAGCATAAGAGAGAGACGAGCCAGGGAATAGCAGGAAGAAAAGGCACGATAGGAGAAGGAGAACAGTCGACCATTCAGGGCAAACCCAGTTCCCTAGTACGTTTCTGGCAACTACTATGAAACTCTACAAAAATAGCAGGAGATCAAGCGCAGGGAAAGGAAGGCCAAGTTCTTTGAAGAGGCTAAATAAACTAGGCCTGTCCCAGAATCCCTTACTCGTAGACCCGATAAGACCACTCCCCATTGCTGGCAAGAAGGCAAGACCTACCAGTTCAAGGCTAGGCCAGAACCGTGGTATTGTCAGGTGGAGCTGATGGAGAAGTACAGGCAGCGTGACAAAGAAAGGTATGATGCCATTTTCGAGGAGGTAAAGGGCAGACATTCATTGATGGGTGAGTAAAGTGTAGGGGCTAAGATTGAGGCACGCATTTCTGACTTGAAGCAGAAGTGGAACGACTAGAAGTAGAAGAGATAGATCTATAAAAGGCCAGTGTCCAGCTAGAATAAGAAGCGGGCCATCTCAGTCCCCAATTTCAAGGCTATCCATTAGCGACTCGCTCTAGAGTTCTAATCCAAGAAGCAAGCCTTTAAGGCTAAGCTGAGTGTCTCAGCTGTGCAAGAACACATACCTCGCCGCCACCATTCCACACGATAGTTCAATCTCAGAGGAGGAGGAGGAGGCAGTACTTCCCGCAAAAGAGTGTCTTACAAGCCAGGACCACCTGCCAAATCCACCCTCAAGCATTAGGCTCTTGTTTAGATGAGAAGAGAGTAGGCATGGGCTCGCGAGGAGGCAGTGCGACGAGAGTCACTCTAGGCGAAATATCTAAAAGAGAAGAGGAGGATTTTTGCCAAGGAAATCAGCCAAGCCCTACCCCAGTACAAAAGCACCAACCAAGAGATAGCCATGCAAGTACGATTCAAACGGCAGATGGCTAAAAGAGAGGAAATAATAGAAGGTGCACTCATAGCTGCGGTAGATATACAGAAGAGTAAAGGAACGACCCTTGCTATAAGAAATGATCTGATTACTAAGTCGTTCTGTATCAAATGTGCTTTTGTTAGAGCAGGGAAAAGACCTGTTCGTTTGATAGGGAGTGCCACTTGTTGGACTCTTGGATGATCAGCTTGAGATCAGCATTAGTCAAATGCTTTGAAAAGACCAGGTTGATACCCAGCTTCTCATCATCATCCCGCCATCTCTACAGCTCGTCAGGGTCATACTACAACCCTACTATAAAACTAGGTCGGACACACTACTGAACCTCACGTGCCCTTATTTCAGCCAGTAGAGCAAGACTGGCCTCTCTCGTCCTCAACTCCAAATCAAGCATCACAAAGTGGAAGATCTCATTTGATTGTGACAGTTCGGCTATCTTTGAGAGGGTGGCCTACTGACTGACAGCATTGATCACCTTGCCCTCCACCTCTTCCTTGAAGGCCTTTGAAAACCTGATGAGTGCCATAGGGTTATCATCGATGCAGAGGATGGTGTAGACTGGTCGTAGTTTCCATGGGCGGTACTCGATTTCAAAGCTGCTGGTGTTGGCCTTTTCAATGAAGATTGTCTTCTCAGCTATCCTCATTATCCCTTCCACAAAGTAGTTCTTGTATAGCTTCAGATAGCTGCTGATGTCTTACCCTGCTCCTTTGAAGTCTAGCAACTGTCTGGTGAATCTAGCCTTTGCCTGCTACAATCGATCCTCCTCTAGGTTGAGCTCTTCCTCTCTGACCTCTGACAGTTCGTACTCGAAAGAGTAAGAGAGTTCGACAGCTCGATCCTCCTCCTTCAGCTGGATGCTGTCCTGATGAGCCTCACAGAACATCCTGAAACTGCTGGTATAAGAGCCTGTACTAGAAGTCTTAAAAAGCTTGTAAAACATGCCCCCCTTTTGAATCAGGAACTCAATCTTCCCCAAATTTATGCTCAACCTCACTGACTTCCTCTCCTCCTCAGACAAGTGCAACAAAGCCAGCACGGTGAAGTCGACTGCCTACTCAGGGGCTTGCATGTACTCTGCTGTAGACTCGACTGAAATGGTCAGGTTTATATTGCTGTTCAGTAGGTGCTGGACCATCATAAGAAGGCTGCCAAAGTGGTCTGCAAAGTTGACCTGTCTGACAGCAGGCCTGCTCTTGAAAAGGAGAATGTCTTAGGTATGTGCAGAGGCTGGACTGATAAACTCTTATGAGAAGAGGGATGGGCTGGCTGCAGCTAACAAAGGCAGGATGCAGTGGTAGATGGTCTCCACTTTTTATTATAGCCTGCTTTCGCAGTCTAGTGCTAACCCAGCTAAGTTGTGAGCTACTTCCTTGTTTAGGTTGAGTTGATGCCCGATGCGTAGGTTCTGTACCTGCTGGATGGAGGTGATGATAGCCCTACCTCTCTGCACTTGTACTGCTAACAGAATCCTCTAGTTGTTCAGCTAGGTATGCAAGATACTCAACCTCTTCTGACTGTTTTTCAGCTATTCAAGACTCTCCTTGACCTTGTTTTCTGCATCTTCAAAGATGGCAGGGAACCCCTTGTTGACATAGGATGCAGACCTAGACATGAACAGCAGCATCTTTTCCATAGCCTTATTTCGGAACCCTATCTGATCCCCCTATCCTTGCAGGAACACGCCTGTCATCACCTCATGCAAGACATCCCTGCACTTCAGCAGCTCTGCTAGACACACCTCTTCTTCCACCAACAGTATACACATCAACACGGTCACCAGGTTGTCAAGCATTGAGACTCTAGCCCCAAGCTTGCTAGTCCTACTATCAAGGTAATTTACTTGGGCTGGAGGAGTGCGCAAGTAAGGATGATGAGTTGGGGGTGGGTGGCATTGAGAGTGAGTAGGGAGAATGCGACAGGAGTGAGGATAGGATGAGACCTGTAGAGGAGGATAAGCAGACAGAGAGAAAGTGCACATGAAAGCAGGGAATGAGGCTGTGCCACAACAGGGAGCAGTCCCAGTATCAATTTTGAAGATGGGGACATTGAATAATATCACAATCATCTCTATTGCATATCATAGCATAGCATAGCAAGCAAGCATATCATGGCATATCACAGCATATCATAGCATATCATAGCATATCATAGCATATCATGGCATATCATGGCATATCATAGCATATCATGGCATATCATGGCATATCATAGCAAGCAAGCAAGTAAAAAGTAAGGAAAGAGATGATTGAATCATTTTAATTTTAGTTTTGGCTTGTTTACTGTCAGCTTTACTCTTGGCTTCTCTCTTATCTATTTATCTCTTGTTGTCCCCTTCAATACTTCTTTGACCTGGTCACGCTGTCCTTCAAGCCTCACTGCTAGTGATTCTATTCTACCTGCGTATCGATCCTTAATGTCCTGTATCTCTTGGTCTCTCTCTCTCTTCAGCTGCTCTATCTACCCCTCCAAGTCAACAGCCATACACTCCTTCCGAAATGAAGGGCGGTTGTTCGACTCCTGGTTTTCCTTCGTGCTGTTGAGTCTTTTTGAGTTTTCCTTGATGTAGCGAATGAAGTCAGGCTAAGGCTGTACCCCCTCATGTTCTTTGAGGATAATAGTTCCTTGACCACCACCATCACCACCTTCAGGCTCAAGGGGTTGCCATATGATGGGTCCGTTCTAGTGCTGCACATTTGGATATTCAATGATAGTGCCTGAGGCATTGGTAGTGGTTGTCTCATCAGTAGCATCCTTGTACACTAGCAAGTCAAAGTCGATTCGACTCCTGGAGTAGTGTAGAATGAAGGGGTCAGAGAGCAGCTGTCTGGCACTTGGCCTATCTTCAGGATTGAAAGTAAGGCACCCCCTTTTGACGAACCGTACGAATTCACTTGAGAACAACTAAGGCTTGCTGAGTCCTTTGGGTGGTGTTCGCTGGATGGCAAACATGGCTCGGAAGGGGTGCATGTTGGTGAAGGGAGCCTGTCCCTCAGCCATTTCAATGGCCGTTATTCCAAGCGACCAGATATCAGTCTTCGAGTTGTACCTGCTTTTGGACAGGATCTCAGGGCTCATCCAGAAAGGACTGCCAATGAAAGTGTCCTTATCCCCGAAAGTGCTCATCAACTCACCTGCTACTCCAAAATCACCTAGTTTTGCTACACCACTCTCGTCGAGCAGTAGGTTGGCTGCCTTCACATCCCGGTGGATCTTTTTCCGGTTGTGCAGGTAGTCAAGTCCCAGCAACACAGATTTGAGGATGGTGGCGATCTCGAACTCAGACAGCTGGTATTCCTGGATGAGATCAAGAACAGACCCTTTCGAGCAGTACTCCATGACGATCCACACACTGCCTGACCGTAGTTCACTGCCATAGCACTTGACGACATGATCGCTTGAGCATTCGAGCATGATGACCAGCTAGTTTTTGACTTTCTGGTTGAAATCCTCTGAGCAGTTGAGGACTTTGACTGCGACCAGCCTGCCAGAGGACAGGTGGAGGGCCTTGAAGACCCTGCCGTATGAGCCCTAGCCAATGTTCTAAAGGAACTTGTACTCGCGGTCGTGAGGCATTCGAAATAGTCTTTAACGGTGCTAAATCTATTGTTAATAATCATGGGCTGGTTGCTGAATTTCTGTGCTCCTATTGACCCCACCTGCTTATCTGGAACAGACGCATCATGGCCATCAACCTCCTCCTCATCGTCTTCCTCTACTTCATCTTCAAGTGCGCCTACTAGACCAAATTCGCAGATGATAAGCACCTTGACTAAGTTTCAGAAGCTAACCCTGAACTGGCCTAACCAAATTAGCAAGAAGAAGGACATGACCCCTCCCAGGAGTAGAGCTAAGGCTAGGCCGACCCTAAACCTGAAGACCAAGAGAACTAGAATTCAGACTAGTCAATATCCAACCTACGACAGCAGCAACGGGAGGAAGGAAAGCATAGGTATGACAGTGCCATTGGAGAGGGTGCGAGAGTGCGTGGCACTGAGAATGGAGTATTTTAGTGAGCTAACAATCGCCAGCAAAGAAGCAAAAGGGAAAAGCTAAAGAGCATGTAATATTAAACCTTGCACAAACTCTTGAGCGGCAAAGTGGTCAGCTGATTTGTCACATTTAAATTAACATGCCCAGATACAGTCAGGCAACCTACCAGCTTGAGTCCTTGGCAGACCTGCAGCACAAGCACTCTCGCATACGGTGCTACCAGCAATCCATTCTCCAAGACTACTACTAGCTCATCGCCTCCACCTTTCATTAAGCCATCCAACTCAAGCAGACCGTTCTATACTATAAATCTCTTCTCCCTTTCAAACGCTTTCAATCGTCTGATCGACACTAACATGTCAGTCGTAGAACAACAGACCATTGTGATGATGACAAGACTACTCGACCACGCAGTGAAACTGGACAAAGAAGTAGCAGGAGCAGGAGAGGGAGAGGGAGGACAAGGAGAATCTGCTGGAAAGGAGGGAACGAGCGCTTGCAGGGAAGGAGTTGCGAGAACTGGTGCGTGACAAGCAAAAGAAGCGACCTCCTCGGCCTATCAGATGAGAGAGAGAAGTGTTTACTATGCACAAATTGAAAATATAAATTATTTAGTAAGATGAGTCAGTATTATAGTCCTACCAAGATACTGCCAGGCTTGCCTTCCAGCTGGTGTTGTCCTAGCAATCGATATTCCTCATTCAGATGGCACACTCTTCTCGCTATCTCCTGCACTCGCTCTCTCACATTTTATCGCTCCCCATGCATCGCTCGAGAGACTGTCCCTTCATCTAAACCAAATCGTTCTTAAGTGTGTGGAGCAGATTGTCCTTATCTCTGGCTATTTGGAAGTGGCTGTTGACGATGATGGAGTGTTATTTCTTGGTGAATTAAAGTTGCTACTCCAAATGGGCGATAGTGTTTTACTGCAGGACTGTCCTCTTCTTTAGACAAGTGATGAGTTTGTGAGGCAATTCGCTCTCCTTCTTATTTTATTGGCTAGTATCAGCCTTGAACCCGAATCTTTTCAATCCTTAGTACTTCATTCTCAGCAGAATCACTTATTTATGCAGATTTTATTGCTGCTCTTCTTTTATCATGGCCTCTTTGCGAAGTAGTTCAACCTCCCCTTCTAGCTAAGACATGTTGCGTAAAGCAGTTTCATGGGAGGATTATAGAACCAACAACTGCACTTTTGTATCAGCATACTCTTTGCCCTGCATGGAGGGAGGAGGATTGTAAATAGGCACCTCTTTTATGTTGTTATTTTATAGCTATGCTTTTTGGTGTACCAATTGATTGAATTTGTCACGAAGGTCAAGCTCACTGTTTTTGAGCTGCCGGTACTTCTTCTTCAACTCCTGCACCTCTAGCTTGGCTTAACATAATTTGTTCTACCAAGGGTTTTATGAGCTGCTCAAGCATTCTTCAACCTAGCAACTTTCAACTCCCAGGTACTGTGCCATCAACCCGATCACTTCCTCTGCTCTTTTTGCCTCTTTCCTTAATTCTGCCACCCAGCTGGGCATCAGATTGACCTGCCACTTAATAAATCCTGCATCTAAGTTCTCTTTAATGGTAGTTCTGAATGAGTGCATCTAAGTTCGCATGGAGGCTATCTGTTCAACCCGGATATCCTGCACCAGAGAAAAGATAGTTTGCATGGCATGTCGCAGTCTGCTGTTTTACTGCTAGAGTTATTGGCCATAGAGTTGAGAATTTGACAGCTCAATAAGAGCTAACTCTAGCTGCATGACTAGCTTCTTGGTTTCTTCCGAGTTGCCTTGTGGCTCCTAAACTAAGCTTTCTCTCCTGTTCTTCTTACACTTATTATGTTAGTGCTTTTTCCCTCTTAATCGAGCATTTTCTAACTGGAGTTGTTCGATCTAGTGAAGCCTCAACGCATCTAGCATTTCAAAGCCTTTGACCTCCCACTGCAGCTACTCACAGAGTTTGCTAGCCTGCTCCCCATCAACTGCTCTGGCGAACATTATCTGCATCTGCTCATCTGTCTCAGCCCCTGCAGACTTCTGCAATTGACAATAGTTCTCAAAGATTGTTTTTACCCTGCTACACACTGATTCTTTGCACTCGATGAGTCCTTCGATATCTTGAGCTATGTCATCAGGGTCCAACTCGAACACAGTCTTGCTGAGATGACTTTCTTTTTCGAGTAGGGTATCGACCACTTTGCAAATATGCTCCTGGCACTAGCCCAGCCTGAGTTCATACGTCTAGGTCTATACCTTACGCAGGTCCTCTAAAGCCTGAAGTCCACTGGTGCGATAGTCGAACAGATTCTTTCGATGGTCGAATTCGAGTACCTCTGCAATGGTTTTGAGTCGAGAGTTGACCTCTTGAACATCAGAGAAATCAGTTAGGACGGAATCGAGGTCGGTAAAGGATTGCTGGGCAGTAACCCTCTGCTATCGAAGGGATTTCGCCTGTTCAGATAGAGTCTGTATGGCACTCTTGAACTCTAATTGAGCCTCGCTTATTTGCACCTTTGCACTCTGCAGTCTGTACATCTTAGTGTGCATCTCCCTGAATAGCCTTTCGATTTTGTCCAACCTGCGCTCAGTGTTGGATAGCAAGGAACCCCAGTATGACTTCAGCTCATCCACTGAGATGAACCGCACCGAATGGTCCTTGTGAAACTCATTCCTGCAGCGCAGACAGGACACTTTAAAAGCTCGTTCGCAGCCACGATGGGTGCACAGGTAGAGTGCCCTATGGTTACGGAGTCTTTCTCTGCGATCGTGGGTGGGACACACTAGAACAGTGGCGGGTGGATCTTTATGCTTCTCCATTACACCAAACTGCTAAATAACAGAAATAACAAGTAACAAGATAAGATCTATTCACAGATCGATCTCTTTCCCTTCTGGCTCGATCATTCTTTTGACTGATAACTATTCCCCGCTACTGTCCTGCTGATAGAAGTACACTGCCAGACCGAACGGAGCACTTGTTATTGACCATCCCACCAGATTCAGCAATGGGCCTAGAGTCAGAGAATACATTACTTGGTCAACAATCCCGATTCCTAAAACTCCCAGAAGCAGGTAGGTGAGGGAATTGCCAGTGATGAACCTAAGCAGGAGAGGAGAGGTTGGCTAGCCAGTCAGTTGCAGGAGCTTATCCTCAATAGGTTGATAGTTTCTGCCAATGAGGTAGGCCTACATTAAGCAGATAAAAGGTACTGGCAGGTTGTAGTTAAATGAGTCTACCAGTATGACCATGTGATATCCATTCCCAAAGCTGAACAGCATCGAACACCCACATAAGACAGTTCCTACCCACCTCCGCACACGCTCCTTGTCTCCTCCCTTGTGAAAGGCCTTTATGGTGTCCTCGAGTGAAGCTGCCACTGTTTCAATGAACCCAAACTCGCTATCAATTCCCAAAAGAATGAGAGTGAAATAGAAAAGAATGGACCAGAGGTTGGGCCAAGGAAGTAGGGAAAGAGCCTGAGAAAAGACTACGAAGGCGAGGGAGGGGCCTGAAACCACTAGCTGGTCAAAAGGAATCCCATACAGCTTTGTGAAATGGTGCATGTAGATGTAGACGATCAGTACTGAAAGTAGTCCACAGATTGTCACTCCTGCACAAAAGTACCAAGTGTTGTTCCCCATCGGAGTTCGTCTATTGCGGAAGCTGCTGAACATTATGGGGATGCCTGAACCTGTTCCTAACTGGAAAAAAACCTGCACTGCTGCATCACGCCATATAGTAGGTTTTAGTAAATGGTAGAGTTTGGGAGTGAGCAGATCTGTCAGAGCTTCTGATGCGCCATCAAGGAAGAGTCCTCTAACTAGCAGGACAATGAAAAGCAAGTAGGGCAGACTGGCAGTGACGATGGTGATTTTGCCACTTACCTACACTCCTTTCATAATGGCAAGGATGCACAGTACTATACTAAAGATATAGATTGCAAACAGATAAGGCTGAAATTAGCCTAGTTCGGCAGCAGAGGATGTCAGGTGAAGTACTTATTTAGTAAAGTACCTCTCATTTAGTACATCACCAGGAGTTCGGTCTACTGTCCATGGTAGAGGACTCTGAAAGCTCTTGAAGAAGAAGAACCATGAGTACACCAAAATCGAGTTGTAGTAGGCGCACACGAACAAAGAAACCACGACGGGAAAAGTTCCCAGTCCCTTAAGCCTAGGATGTAGTCGCTCGAAAAGGCGGATGCTGGTGGCTTGACCCAGCTGACCAATTACAGATTCTAGATGGAGGATAGGTGCTCCTAGACAGAACATGAAGATGAAGTAGGGGATGAGGAAGACACTGCCACCATGCTCATAGAACAAATATGAGAATCTCCAGAAAGAGCCATATCCTGCCAAGCATCCTAACATGGCTAGGTAATACTAAAAGTCGTTGCCGAAATGAGGTCGATGCTCGCTGTGAGTACTTGCCCTTTCGCTTAAAAGATCCTGTTGCATTTATATGCTAATCGCGTTAATCTGTCCACTTGCTCTCTCTTTGGACACGCTTCTGCAGCAGGTATTTCAGTCCCTTGATTGTGACAATGATGGCACACTAGCACTTGATGACTGGATGACCTATCTCACATCCATGCAGCCTTCTCTTCAACCCTCATCCTTCACACTCCAATAAGTACTCAAAATATACGATCATGACGCAGATGGACTCACCAACATCTCCTAGTTTGTTCATACCGGGGTTGGGGTTGGGGGGTTGGGGTTGGGGTTGGGGTTGGGGTTGGGGTTGGGGTTGGGGTTGGGGTTGGGGTTGGGGTTGGGGTTGGGTTGGGGTTGGGGTTGGGGTTGGGGTTGGGGTTGGGGTTGGGGTTGGGGTTGGGGTTGGGGTTGGGGTTGGGGTTGGGGTTGGGGTTGGGGTTGGGGTTGGGGTTGGGGTTGGGGTTGGGGTTGGGGTTGGGGTTGGGGTTGGGGTTGGGGTTGGGGTTGGGGTTGGGGTTGGGGTTGGGGTTGGGGTTGGGGTTGGGG
>NW_028291833.1:0-48277 GCF_963383615.2 Lipophrys pholis | reverse complement strand
CCCAACCCCAACCCCCAACCCCAACCCCAACCCAACCCCAACCCCAACCCCACCCCAACCCCAACCCAACCCCAACCCCAACCCCAACCCCAACCCCAACCCCAACCCCAACCCCAACCCCAACCCCAACCCCAACCCCAACCCCAACCCCAACCCCAACCCCAACCCCAACCCCAACCCCAACCCCAACCCCAACCCCAACCCCAACCCCAACCCCAACCCCAACCCCTAACCCCAACCCCAACCCCAACCCCAACCCAACCCCAACCCAACCCCAACCCCAACCCCAACCCCAACCCTTCATACAGTGACTATCTAGTTTGAAAGAACATGTTTGTTATTGATAATTTCCATACAATTGGAAAGCCCATAAGCTTATTATTTTTGCATGGATTATGAAGCTTTATGTTATGCTTATGTTATGCTTATGTTATGCTTATGTTATGCTTATGTTATGCTTGATGTGCATAATGCTTTAAGGATTTATGTTTTTCTGCACTTTGATTGATATCATGACCTTGTCAGTACTTGGTCTGCATGGGCTAAGATAATTCTTCAACCAGCACTGGCTCTAAACATTTATTTAAGGCAAGAGGATTCCTCTTCTGCCCTCATCAATAATGGATATATAATATGCTAATTTCTATGGTTTACAAATCGAGACTTAAGCACTCATGTATTAACACGTAATTGATTGATATTTTGGTATGTCCCAAACAACTGGTCAGCATTCAATATCATCAATGTGTATCTATCTCATTTGGTGCTATAACTGATAGTGAAGTATATAACCCCCGTTCTGCCTAAAAATGCAATAGATGATATTTTAAATTTATGGATTGGTAATTGTCAGCTTCCATATCCCTGATAGAGCCCTATCGTGGCAAGCCTTCACTCAGCAGACTTGGAGTCAAATCGGCACTAGCCGAGTTAAACTATTTATCGCACAGCATTACCTACCTCACTCCTAAATGCTGCAGGTGCGCGCTACAAACTCTTCTTTTCTGCCGGCATCTATGGATACCATACCTCTTTAGACCAGGATCAACTAGCTGCTATGATTTCTGCGATTTCTTTCCCCGAAGGTGCTTGAGACTGAACTAGCTGATAGAGTGAGGAGAAAAATAAATTGGAAAATGCTTGTCGATGAGACAAGTAGCAGCATTATCCAAATTTTTTCCTTATGGACACTATATCGCTTTTTATGCAGGTGTGCAATAACCAGTCTTAG
Source organism: Lipophrys pholis (assembly GCF_963383615.2). Lineage (NCBI taxonomy): Eukaryota > Metazoa > Chordata > Actinopteri > Blenniiformes > Blenniidae > Lipophrys > Lipophrys pholis. Next base: position 47,046 of record NW_028291833.1, on the reverse strand, counting down.
TTCCAAATAAGAAGTGTAAATCCACAAGCTCTTATAATTCACACTATGTTTACACTTCTTTTCTGTGTGATGGCATCTTCCCATCCCTCTCAAGTCAAAGCGGGTGTTTTAGGCCTGGTGATCTGTCTTTTCATGTGGAAGGATAACTGCCACTACTATTCTGCATCTTAGAATTAGCGAAAGTAAAAAACTGGCTACGGTTTTTAATGCTGAGTTCAGATCTGATACAAAGATTTGTACTCTTCTACTACAACTAGCACTTTCCTAGACATCACATTATGACGGTTCTTTTTTATGCTATCGCTTTGGGAGCAGTTCTAAGCACACTGAGACAGAGTTATTCAGCATATAGTGTGGTTTCTGGGCCAGTCATGTTCTCTTTGGATGTATACTGGCATGCCAATTACTGGCTTACTCATAACTGAGAATCGGGGAATGGATGCTGACTTTACTCCTTGTCAAACTCCATTCCGAGGAGGCATAGTACTAGAGGCATGATTATAAAGGAGTGCAAAATTAGTAATGATATAATTGTCAGTATTAAAGTAAGATTAATATATTTATGAGAACAAATATTTATGCACCTTTATTTCAGAAATATAAATTCAGAAAGCAGATATATTATTTCTTTATTTTTTGCATGCACATTTTGGATTATTCTCCACCCAGACCAATCAAACCGCTCCCTATCTCTACCCATCATCCGGAATTATCGTGTTCTCCATACAATACTTCAAAAAAAACATCTTAAGAAGCCACCTGCATCAACCCTTTGGCTCCCAATCAGCTTGTCAAAGAAAAACCAGTAATCAATCTAGACAGTTCTGTGGCGACTGCACCTAGCATTCCTGCAAACGTCCAATTTATGAAGAGAAAGAGGAGAATTTTTAAGATTAGCCAATCCTGGTAAAAACTAAGAAATGGTGGGATAGTGTATGTTGAATATTTTTTTTCTTATAAATAGTGCATGGACAACACTGCCTCCATACAGTTTACTGATGATTGTTTAATTAAATAAGCCAATTATGAATCAGAGACTCAATAGTCCTGTCGCTTATTATAAAGCTTGTCAATCGAGTTGATCCGATCGTATTGAAACCTGGCAGGTGGTGAATAAACTCTACTCTTTCCTACATCCTGTCCATTACCCTTTCATAAAATAATTCTTCCTTGGCTAGTAAATCGACGACATCACTGCTGTATATCCCTATGGTCTATAAATTGAACCCCTTAAATTCAGCTGTTCACCCTTATAGTGTAAATCTTCACCCTATCCATAGTAATCATTCCGATCTCCCAAGAGAACCTCGGATTGTTCTTGTTGGCTGCTTGTATTCTAATGCATTGAGGATGGACCATATTAGTTAACCGGTTAAAATCGTTATAAGTGAGTTTGGATCGGTCATTCGACTGTCGGGCACATCCGATCACAACTCTTGTATATGCTACCAGAATTCCTCCACAGTTGGAACATCTATTGGCACGGGGATGCCTGTTGCTACTGGTTCTGTGAAGAAAACTGGGCTAGTCTTGAGATAAGGTTTATTTCTTGTCCATCAATTTGAAGTCGACTAAAATGTTTGACGATTGAACCGCCTGAGTACGCGGTGAAGGAGGGTGAGCGTAATAGTCTATATCATGCGTGGAGGCCTCCCATGCCTTGAGTGTATGAATATTTCCTCTTATTAGGATGCTGTGACTACAAATCATAGTTGTAAGCGTTATTATATTATCGACTCGGTGCAGGAGTGTAGGTTTCTTATCTTCGTTCTCTGTGGTCCCTACTTTCTCTATGAGCAGGAGGAGGTGGTGGCGCATATTGATCTCTGCTGTAAGGATCATAGAATTGGGCTACCTCTACATATTTCTCATGTCCTCATACTCTGCACTCTTGCCATAATCATATTCATACCGATTATACCCATCCCCAGAACTACGTGATCGTCCCGAGGATTATTGTGAACAGCCTATCTATCCGTCCTGATCCTTGGGTTGTAGTTGTCCCTATCTTCCTCGTTTGATTATTCTCGGTAAGATGACATGTAAGTGTTTTCAGGACGATCATGGCCTTGCCACCTATATTATTATTGTTTAGGATGTAAGAGGAGTAATCAACGCTTGATTCCAATCGGCTCTTGCTAGGGTCGATACGGCTACCAGGTGACCCGTAGTTTGGAGAGTAACTTTTTCCTTAGGCAGGTGAAAGCTTGACATCTTAATTGAAGTTTGTTTTTCTTTTTAGGTGGGTAATCAAAGCCAATGTTTTCTCATGTCCTCTATTACTTGCTTACTCTCTTGCTTTTATTACCTTTGCTTGTACTTCCCATAATGTCCTTGGCTATGAGATTGCGAGGTTTCATTTGTAACATTTCTCATGACAGGATTAGATCCTACCATTCCTTGATTCATACCCGGATTCATTCCTGGGGCCCATTGGACTCATTCCAGGACTCACTCCTTGACTCATATCCTACGGGCTCATACCTGAACTCATACCTGAACTCATTCCTTGACCCATTGGACTCATTTCCAGGGCTCACTCCTTGGCTCATCCCAGGACTCATTCCAGGACCCCATACCTGGCCACATTCCTTGACCCATTGGACTCATTCCTTCTTTATTCATTCCTGGGGGATTCATTCCTGGGGTCATTCCTGGATGATTCATTATGTTTGGCATCATTCCCTGGTGATAGCCATTTATTCATGCCAGCATGGCCCTTGTTTTGTGCTTGATTGGAGGGTTTGATTTTCGATCCTTTATTGTCAAGCATTGCAGGGTTCATTTGTCCTTGACCCTGCATCATCATGGGGTCCATACAGGAAATGCATTCCTCCATACATCATCATTCCAAATTGGTCGGTCTTGCTTTTATCGCTTGGGTTGAACATTGGGAATGGTGGCATCATGAACATACCTTTTTTTTTCATTTATTCCTCTGTTTTAGCATCCATCTGTCCAAACATAGGAGGGAACATTGGGAATCCACCAGGAAAGTTCATTTCTTGTCCTTGATTGTGCCCTGGACCTGGGCCTGGACCTGGAGTAGGTCCTTTTGGCATTCCAGATTTTTGTCCCGGCATCATCATTTCCTGAGGGGGTCTAGGGAAAGAAGGCTTTTATGTTTTCTTTTCTTCCTTAGGAAGTTTATTCTCCAGCCCTGACTTTAGTGAGGCAAGTAGTTCTTTTGAAACTTTTTGAGTGCGAGGCCGTTTTTCCTCTTCCTAATTCATATTATAACTGGCAATCGACATTATCAGCATGACCTAATTCAAATCCGCTTCACTTGACCTCTCTCATAAGGGGATTAGACAACTCCACGACCTTAGCACCTCCGGGCTACTTAGAGTCAACCTTTTCTGCAACTCTATTTTAGATCCAGCATAATTACATTTTCTTCCAGCAGAAATTTTGTAACTAGACTACCGCTAAAATCTATGCTAAGAATTTCCTGGCGGGTTTGATTAAGTCGCTCGAACTTTCCCTCGCTTGTAAACTCTTAATGGCATGCCTATCACAAAAGCCATTCGGTAATTACTCGATTCCACTGGACAACTTGATTTAGTGGATGTTTTCCACACTATTATTGAAGCAAAGAGTGGTCGTCTTTAATAGGCTATTGAACTACCACCCATTTAGCAGGACAGGTGTCAATTTCTAATCTTTGTCAAACAGCTGGCTGCAAGGGGGAATATCCTCAACAAGAAATAAGACAATAACAGCAACAAATAACGTTTTTATTCAGATATCAGAAAATAGTTGTTCAGGAAATTAATGCTTCATTATAGAAAAGACTAATTCATTTTAAATCTATATGAGCAAAAAGCGCGCCAAGCTACCCCTGATCTTCAAAAATTTGAGCATTAGTTCTAGTACTATGAGGAAGCAGTGATGAAAGAGTTCATGAAACAGGCTTCTGTCTCAAAAGATATGTTTCCTGTGCCTCTTTTGGACAGTCGCTATTTTGAATGGATGGTTAAGCTTATTCGAGATGAGCTCTAATATCAACCTTATCCAAAAAGATAGATTGCTTCACAACAAGCCCGTGAGAAGGAATTTATATCGACTGAAGTTGGATCAGATAATGATTTTATAACTATTCAGTAAGGCAAAGCTAACCACTAACCAGTCATGCTTATTGACTGTTCTCAGTCGAGTGATTGGAGACAGAATTCTAACAATGCCAGTCAAGTTAAACGAGATAATTATAAATTATCGCTACATCTATTAAATTACATCTTCCAAAAAGTAAATCATTAGAATTTTCGTTATAGTATTCGAGGTATACTAAGAAAAGCAAGTACAAGTTCAACTTTCGCATTAAAGCAGCTAGGAAAAGCTTGGCAAAATTTAAAGCTAAGAAAAATGAATATTTGTTTCACCAAAATAAAGAAAATCAAACAAATTAATTACAAACTGACAAAAAGGGTTTCCTAGAGAAAAAAGAAAATGGGAAAAGGGTTGGAGCATCTTTTTAAAAGTCACATGGGAGTATTTTTCCGTCTTCTCTTCATCAATACTCGACAAGTTCCAGTCATTGAGAAATAAATCCAGACAAGAAAAAAATACACATACCGATATAAAACTAGAGTGCAGATGCTGGGTGGATGGCAGAAAACCGGTCGTTGCTAAACCTGCCGAAAAAAATGAATAAAGTCAATAAAATTTCAAGATTGATAATATCATGAGTCTCAGAAGTGCCGATTTTTCATCTGTCTCATGTTATCTTGTAATATTTGAGAGATGTAGTGCCAAAGGGACCCATAAAGATGCTTGATTAATGTCGGGGATCTCATGGCTGATCAACATTGTCCTGTCTAGTTTTTCTTGCAGTCTCTCTGAGGACCGACCGACCTGTCTCCCCACCTCATCTCCATACAAACATATTATATACTATGTTTCAGCTCGAATCTTGTAGTGGAAGGAGATTGCTTGAGCCTCAGGATGTCTGTATCAATTTGCGATATGGTCCAACTTTTGTTCCTTTGGGCAATTGCCTAGATTTCTTGGTCAGTTTTTTTGCAGAGGGGATTCCAAGAGGCCCTGAAGTAGACCATAGAGTAGATAGGCCGATAGGTGGCAAGGTGCTGGTTTAAGAGAGTGAGGTAGAGAACGATTGAAGATTGTAAAGGCTGAATCCACGAGAGACTCTCACCAACATAAAAATAGAATAATGTTTGAACTGCTTAAACATCTTTCTTACTAGCTATGGATATTTAATAATGTTGGAGCAGATTAATTGTACTTCAAGCTGCTTCGTTTAGCTATAGCATTATAAAACCAGGAATGAGATTCTCTAAAAAACTATCCTTTAAAGAAATCGCGAGGTTTAACAACTCAGAGGGAAAGTTGCACACCTTGAAACTCGATCGCTTGAGATGGCGGCGAATGTCTTAAAGAGTCAGGACTAAAGCCAAATGTTCAGATCTCAAGCATAATCCTTCAGAATGCAACTTGGGCACTAAGAAAACCTCTTGAAGAAGAAGCACTCATAAGATATGTCAAAGATCCTATAAAAATATTAAGGAATTAAACAGGAAAATATCAAATTAAAGGAGGAGATGAGCGATTAGGAAAATTCGTACAAGCAAAGCTCATTCTATACTAAGAATTGAAAAATAAATCTTTTGGTCAAACTCAAGGATATGGAGAAGAAAAGTACTCACTAAGCAGCTCAATAACAACTAGTACCTTACCATCAAGGGCAATACCCACCCGTGCCATATTTGACAGGATCTGATCATAATTTTAAGCATTTACTCCACTAACTCAAGCATGCAAAAATTCAGCTTGAAGAACAAGAGGCTGAATATGATTAAAATCTAAAGTAATTTGAGAGGAAAGTAGGACACGCCAAGGAGAATATGCAGCGTAACTTAGAGAAATATAACAAGTTGCTTGACAAGCAGGAAGATAGGCGAGTGAAAGCAGAGGATTAGAAGAATTCCCTTCAAGATTGAAAATTAGCAGCTGAAAGGGATTATAACAGACCTGAATAATGAACTCTAGAAATGTGAAGACAATTTCGTCAGGCAGATGAACAACAAGAACATCTAGAAAGACGAACTGCTGAAACAGCTGTTCCAATCCTAATCTGATCTAAAAGAGGGTTCTCTCTTAAAACAAAATGTTGAAGAGGCTCCACCAAGATTCATATTGATTATAAAAATGGGATTGTTCAGCAAGGTTGTACATGCCAAGATCATAGGCCCCATTCCATAGAACAAATATACCAGACTGGCCCTTGAATGTTGTATCCCAGCACATTCTGGAAATATGAGGCTCTCCTACTTAGTATCAACACTAAGAGCATGAGCTAGTCCTCCTATCCTCGCATTAAAAGCAGTGCTGCACAAGTTTCGACAGGACCATTCTGCCCCTATCTACACTTTTGCTGAAGATATCTGTGCAGGATGGGCTGTTCCACTATTGCTCTCTGGCACCAAATGCTACTGTGACGTGAACTCTCTTTTTTCAATAGGAATCGAACGTAATTACTACTAGGCAAGCTAACTGTTTGACAAGACAAAGCTAAGGGCTTACAATATTGGCTCCCTTAATACCCCAGCACCCCTAGTAGTACGATCAGATTCTCCTCCTTTCGTAAGTAAGGTAAAAGAATCTATTTGCAGTCAGCAATCTAGAATAAAGAAGATTATCAGTTCATAGAGACAGGTTGCTTTTGAAGAAGGGTTGATAACTGGCGGAGAAGCGGCAAAGGTGGGGTTGGTGGGATGATGTGAGCAGTGCAGAAGAGATGTTGGAATCGAGATTCAAGGGCATCCGAGTGCAGGAATGCATGGCTGATAATATAATACCTTACCAAGAAGAGATGAAAGAGGCTGTCAGTATAATGCGCCAATGCAAAGTACATTGAATCTTGATAAATTTAAATGTTTACAATGAAAAAAAGTCAAACTAAAATAACTTTATTTGATTATTGTATTTATAGCATGTAATCCAAATACAGGTAGTAGAAGGACGCTAGTTCTATCCCTAGTAATTTCTTGCAAAGACTGTCTTAACACTCAGTTACGAAACCACGTCTCATGAGCTCACTCCTTGACCAACCAGGACCCAACCATCGTACCCTCAGAAAAATCAATATCTTCAATTCGATGGTCGATTACTCCCTGAACAGACATCACAGCCATGAAAGATCAAGGCTGATAGCTACATAAAAAATTGGAAGGTAGTCAACTAGCCTAAAATTTCAAGTGCAATAGCAGACCTGCTTGCCCATGCGGTTATAGGCAATTAGGCACAAGGATCTCAGTGTTGCTAGTGAGAATAAATCAAGATTTGAAGCTTTTACCTTGTCTTCATGGCTAGAAAAAGTATTGTAAAATCATGTGCCATGCAAAACGATAGCTGATGAGGTCAACTTTAGAGAGACTATGTTGAACTACGGGATGTCTTAATTGACCAACCAGATAAAGACAAGATGCTGGGAAGAGGGTGAACTAGCCTAGCGTCTGTTTCGCGCTAGTAACTAATTTCATGTCCAGCTGGTATAAACTATGTCAAATTCAGTTCACGCCCGCATAAAATCAAGCATTTAGCATGAAAATTAACTACACAGACATTACCAGGACATCGTGTTTAAGTATTATTAATCAGAAGAAAACCATTCCAAACATATTGATATACACAAAAACCACACCAAATAACAAGCTTTGAAATGCAGGAGGATAAAAGCTGATATTAAGTCAAAGCAGAGGATTATCGACTAGCTGACCTAAACCAACAGAAGACTCAGAGAAATAGCCATCATGGCTATTGAAAGAGGACTGGATAATCTTCACAGAAGCGAGGATTTGCTGAAAGTTTGTTACAGGAGGCGCTAACCCCCTTCAAGCAGCAGTCATTTGCGAGAGCTAAGGACTATGGCAAAAGAATAGCACGATTTGATAAGGATATAAGTACGAAAAAAAATCCCTGATCTTGATAGAATTGTGCAAGGTATCTATAATAAGTGGCAACCTTAAGACGATGAAGAAGAGTTCCCTAACTTGCCTCGCAGCAAAGCCATAATGACCGACAAGATTCAGAGCAAAGAAGGTTAGGCCCAAACCTAGATCCAAACCTAGTTATATGACTTTGATCTCGATGAGCATCTCTTGTACAAGTTTAGCCTTAGCTAGAATGAGTCTGTGATTGAATAAAAGTGGTTCACCATCACTCAAATAATGGAAGAAACTGTGGAAAATAAAGCTACTAAAAATACAGAGTCTAAATAGGTTCAGGTTAATTTTGTCAATGATACACGGAAATAGTCTATAAAATGGTTCAACTAAATCAATTCAGTGTGTTCGATTTCAATTTAGCAATCTAAAGAGAAATCATTTGCTTCAATGGCTACAATAACTAATCCCTTCTAACAAAAAAAATAACTAAAAAAAATCCACATCCCTAAAAAAGGTTAAAAGAAGCCTTCACAGCAATCCTACACTAAATTTGAATAGATAAATGAGAGAAAGGTTCGTCGCAGTTTATTAGACAGACAGAGAAATTCTCTTCAAGGTTTGACTTCACTTATGTAGTATGAGTCCTCAATGAATTAAGTATCGATCATAGATGATAAGAACGTTGAGGAAATGGACAGTAGCTAGGAGGAGTCATAAATGGCTCATAAGTAAACTAACAAAGATTTGTCGCATAATAGCATCAGACCTTCTGATGGATTCAAACGGCATATCAAATTTAGCAGAGGCCATATATAATAAAAGAGTAAAGCGTTATAATAGCATGAGCCTAGTAAGCATCATAAATTAGGCAGTTAAAGTCAACTTCAAATCAAGAAAGTAAAGGCTTAGAAATAAGCCCATTAAAATAACTAAAAGAAAATCCGGATAGATGGAAGATTTTCAACCAGCATAAAGGCTGAGCCTATTTAAAGAAACAAGAGAGTGACCTAATTAATTTAAAGAAACATAGAAGCATCCTAATAATAATAAACCTAAACAATTTAAAGAAAGGGTGATGATATTTCATCCTAAATCTAAGTTGTTATTGAAGAAGTATAATAAAAATAAATACAAAGGAAGGTAATAAAAATACATGCTGGGGAAAGCTTAGTGGACCGATCATACGACCGAGCATAGCAAAATACCAAGCTCGCAAAACATAACAGAGGATTATAAAAGAAAAAATACAAGTTGAAAAGCAGGAAGGAAATTTAGGCCTAGACAAAATAGAAAAGCATAAAGGAGAAGAAAGAAAGAAAAGAAAAGATTGAAAAGAGCACATTGCAAATAAAAAAGAATTAAAAAGATGGCAGAGATAACAAAAGAAGGCACAGCATGATGGATAAACACTAACTAAAGAGAGTGAAAAAAAGTCCATAGCAAAGGCGCAAAAACAAATAAACATAACCTCCTTAAAAGGATAACAATAATTAGAGACCCTTACAACATCAGTAATAGATAAAATCTAAACACCATAAATCCAGATCACAATCATTAAGCATCAAAAATGCATAGTACTTCTCTCTCCTCCATTAAAAGGAGGAAGAAAAATCAATTAATCTTGAATAAAAATCAGGTATTAGCTAATAAGTTCCTTAGGTTGATCAACCTGCATAGACTGAACCAAAACCAGCACTGGCCAAAAATGCCTACCAAGATTATTCTCTTACTACTTATGAAGATCAAGAGGATCGGTCAATCTCCTCACACAATGACATCAGGAGATAAAAGCATGTACAAAATGACTAGCACTCAGTTCAATCATAGCAAGGGATCAAAAAAACAAGCAAACTTCCCATATCGTCAAGCAGGCAACCCTCCACATAATAGCACTCACAGTTCCCAATCAAATAAAAAGAAAACTACTAGAGCCTGATAGAAATCGTACAGGAGGAGGACGAATAGGAAGAAAGACTAAGGATGATGACTACAAAGAGGATAAAACGATTCCGTACAAAAGGCAATTTGAATGTAGAATCTGATAAGAAAGAAAAAAGTGCCAAAGTTATTAGACTACCTTTAGGAGATTACATGGGAATAATGAACGTCAAGATTAAAGAAAGCTGGAAAAGAAAATGCCGTATTGAATCGAGCATTTTGCCAGCTATCTTCATCAAAGTGCAGAGGTATTTGTCCAGCATCAAAAGGACCTAGTCTCTGCCTAGTTTTAAGATCCTGGTCTACATGCTGCTCAACCACATGTTTGGATTAAAAAATCTGGCTCGTTTAAAAATGCTTGTCATGCTCTTAGAGGCAAAACAGATGTCTAGCTTTAGTCCTGGTTTAAAGACTTTAGCAAGGCTGTTAGACCTGGATGAATAGATCCCTAGCTCGCATGAAGCTCTACTGATATACATGCGACTAGTAAAATTGTCTGATAGACTCGCACACTGGTCAGATGAACAGCTAATACCCATTAGCATGGTGACAAGTAGGATTGGATTATTGTTTGGAGACGTGGCATCAGAAGAAAGAAAAAACCATTTACAAAAGTTTCTGGCTGACTCGTTGAAAAGTGGAAAATAAAATATTTAGCTAAACTAACTGTTCTAAATCATGATGCTCACTATCGAGCCAAAACTGCCTTTCCAGTTTCAAGGCTATCCAGTCTCTCTGTTATATGTTCACTCCCTGCTCAACCACCTAAACTTGCCTTCCAAAGTCACTTAAACTCTTCTCTCCTAGTTCGAAGAAGAATGTGACTTGCATCAAAACTAGGAATACTATCTCAGCAAGGAGAAGTACAACTTTGTAGCGAAAAAGCATCCTGAGTTATGTAGTGACAGTGTCATGAAAGCCCTTTCGTACAGACTGCCTCAAGAAGGATTTGATATTCTAGAGGAGAGAAACAGTCGGAAAGCAGAGGCTGCCTTCGCCGCCTTAAATCGAGCATAAATATTTGCCAACGAGTTAATATAACCTCTGGACATAATTATCTGATTGAATAATGATTATTTTAGTGACCCTGGTCTTAACACAGATCCTAACTTAGAAGCCCATCCATTATGGTTCTGCTGTACGGATCAAATCATTACAGACCAATTATTTGTCTCCTCTCTAACCAGCCTTCATTCCTCCATCAACGCTATTGCCGCCTCGCATCAGCAATCTGTCACTTTCTTTTTTAAAGAGATCGACCCTTTTAACGTCTGGGTGTTCAAATCTGGCGATGAACAGTTTCCCAAATCGATTGGTAAGGTTTCTGACTAGTCGACCCAGTGACGTGTGGGGATGTCATTTTTTTGGAAACGACCACTGTAAAGAAATACCTACAGAGTCAGGATATGAAGACCTTCATGAACGACTTTAAGGAAGTTTCAGCAGGTGAGCATTCCACTGACCATTCCCGTTGGATCATTGAATGTCCATAAAAAAAGAAAGGGGATCTCCTTTTACCAAAGACAACTTTTGTACTTAAAAACTTTTTGAGTGGGTTACCGATGGCAGTGCGAAAGCAGTATGTGTTCGACGTGAATTCGTGCGGACAGGTGTGTCCCATCATGGGTCACCTTGAGCCATTTTGTGGATAGATCGACGACAACTCTTCCTACCTGGCAGTGACAGGAGGATTGTTGATTCATGGCTGACAGTGACAAGCAACAACATTAATTTATAAAAAGATTAATTTTTATTTTTTATTGTGTAGCATAATTTGGTGACTTACTGGAATGCAGACATTATTTATTTTGTGGCAATGGGCAATCTCTGCACTCAGCCACCATCTGCATCTTCTAAGAAAAAAACCTCAGAAAAGGAAATCGACAAGATGGTCGACAGTCTGTATGAAGAGTTTGATTACAATAAAAATGGCACAATCGAGCAGAGTTAGCTGCAGAATGTTTTGATCTCAGTGGTTCAGCAATCAGGCAAGGACATCTAGATATCCGACGATATGCTGGAAGCAGTCATGAAAAAAATCGATAAGAACAAAGACGGAAAGATCCAAAAAAGCTAAATGAAAGAGGTAGTCAAGATATTTATTTCACGCACCAAGTGAGCTTAGCATAATGCATTTCTTAATTATCAATTGCCAGCCTCGTTCTATTGCTAAGCCAGGAGGGCAGGCACCAGGTCAACTGTCTTGGTCATGTCCTACACTTTGTACACACCCACCAGTTTGTCAGCCAACTCAAACATGTTGCTGCGCAGGCTTATTAGGTACTTATTCTGCCTAAAATCTTTCCCTTGTTTTTTTCTCCACTTCCTATGCCGTCCTGAACGACTATTTTATTTTGCTATGCTTCTAATGCTGGTCTTTCTTAATAGGCGCCAAATTTTTACTGTACTCGAGTTGTCTTGAGCTGCTTCACCTCCTCTCTCTGCATGTCTATACCTATTTACTGTACCATCAGTTATTTGTGGCAGTACTCCAAATCATTTTCCATCTAGGTAATTGCCTACCTGCATTTATCAGTCTATTTCTTTACCTACCCTAGGTCCCGCCTTATCCAGAGCCTCTTTGGATATTTCCTGGCTGTTCCTGCCGATCAGTCCCTTCCTAGAACTGCCACCTCCAAATTGGGAGCCGTCCAAGTTGATGGTATTGCCCCTGGACAGTACCACTCTATATATTCTTTTCTCTATATGATTTGAACTTCAAAGTGATGACCTTGTGCCTGTTGATCTTCTTCCTCTAGACAGCCTGCACTTCATCACGTATGCGTTCAGTAATGGTTAAGATGATAATTAATATATTTGGATCAATATGGTTTTAAGAATTACTAAGAAATGCTCCACTGCTGAGATAAATCGTCAGGAGAAAACCTTTGCAGACTGGCACATCGCTATCCTGTCCCTACTACTAAATCACTATACTTCAGCTTTATCCACATCACCTTGGCTTTGCCAGGCACCGGCATCATCTCCCATTTGCACTCAGGGTTTGAATTGCTTAATTAAATTTTGACATTGACTGCCTTTACAGCTGCTGACAATTTCACTCCTTTGTTTTCTAGAAGCACGTGATGCTTTTATTGAACAATGTTCCATAGTTAATTTCCATCCGGAAGCATACCCAGTTTTAGTCCATCATGACAGTAAAGAAATTACCTGCTCAATTAGTTTGAAATGTAAAATCTTTACGAAGTTGTATGGTCAGGTTCTGAATGAATAGAGACTATGTTGCTAATATGATCATCTACAATGATCAGCTATTATCCACAGTAACTGCTATCGTTCTAGCATTTCATTTGTAGTTAGATGGCCTCCTGATGATAATGGAGGTGCATCCAACCCTCGTTTCCCGAAATTTCTGTTAACTGCTTTTCACATTTTCCAATCCTCTCAAGAATGTCCTAGATGCTGAGTCGACCCTCCATTTCTTTGAGTAGTAGCAAAACCTTCTAGGTATAATTCCCCTTAGCCCTTGGTTAGAGACAGTTCCCTAGGAAGAATAGCTTGATGTTTTGCCAGGGATTGAATCCCTGCTCAAGAGATTACTTGTCATGAAAGTCTATTTTCTTGCCAGTTTTGAGCATGTACAGCCTCTAGTTGTAAGAAGAGATGATGAACTAGCCCATTGGGACAAAGATTGACAAAAACCCTCCCAAGAAAGAAATTAGTTCATCTAGCTTGATGATCTTCCTCTTAATGATGGTTTTGGTAGGGGATTTGAGGAAAGTGAAGGATATCAGGGAATCAGGATATAAGTACAAATCGATTTGATATGATTCCTGTGTTGATATGAGAGTATGGACATTACTCTTGCTGGCTAAAAAGTCTAGATTTTAAGGCCAGACATTGACGTTGGTATTGTCCAACTTCACTTCCTTGAGAATGGTGTGGTAACCATAGTTTTTTTATAGTTGTGGATTGATGTTCAACCACAATCGCTCGTTTAAAATGTACTCACCAAAAATCTAATTTTAGAGGTTGAAATTGATTTCTGGGTAGAAAAGGCTCACTATGAAAGGCGGATTTTATTTGAACTATTCATCAGTCATGCAGTCCTATTCATAGCATCTTTTCACTAGTATAACAACCCGTGAGTTAACAGGTGTTGTATACCTGCCTATGAGCGACATGTTTAACTAGGGTGGAGGACAGAACAGTGGCTAACCTAACGAATTCAACTGCTATTATACATTTTTGCCAAATATTTGTCCCAAATATTTCACGTCACAGTTGATTGCTTAGTAGGTTTCAGTCTTCTCAATATCTGAGAACTCTTAATGTATAAACTCGATTTTGAAGGCTCTCTTGTCTGATTATAAACCAATTATTGATACTGTCAAATTGAGCAGATTACCAGGTATTGTGAGGAGAGTATCGTTGGCGTTAAACTCCTAGGTGATAGTGTGTGAGAATTTGGTGAAGGAGAGAAACTCTTTGAGGGTGTTAAAGAAGAGTAGTAGGCTCAATGAGATGACAAGGAGAGTAATAATGCCACCAAAGATGCTGGCGATTTAGCCACCTCGATAATACAGCTTGGCAGGGAGGCTGTACATATCTACAGCTCTGAAGAAACCTTCGATCTTTCTACCTAAATGTGCAATGGACATAACTTGTGAATTTAATTTTGATTGAACTTTAATTTGTGTATCATCTTCAACTATATTGGGCAAAAGCAAAGTTTTTAATGATGTTGCAGAAATATATAATATTAATTTTCTTACCAAAATCAATATTAAATTATTCATTAATAGCTTATTTGATAGCCAATATTATGGCTTTCAATTTTTGATGATGAAACTTTTAATATGGTCCCACGCTTCACTCAACTAGCAAAATACATCCATAAACAATTATTTTCATACTCTCCCATTTTGATCAAGATTCACAGCGACCAAATAATAATCTTCTAACCTGGAAAATTATAAAGTAAAATTATAACGATAACTTTTTGGTATCCAAGAAAAGGGAGACCCAAAAATCACATGATTTTAAATAATCTATCATTTGCTCGATCAAGATGTTTGCCTCTTAACACAGACCTCATTATATTATTTGATTGACTAGGATTTGCTTAATGGTGTAATAAGTAGCTTGGATGTTCAAAGAATTCGTTAAACCATATGCTATACCAATTTTAATAACAGATAGGCAGCCAATTAATCAATGCAGTAAGGATTCTCAAGAGATATGAAAATAGTGGTCAAAAATAACTATCAATCACTTATCACTGACACTAATGAGTAAATATGAACATTAACAACAATAAACCACATTTCACTTACTTATAGTCAAAATAATTTATCCAGGACATTTTAGAAATACAGTAGGCTCGATCTTAATCTCCACAATTATCACAATTACCACAACTGACACAATTATCACAATTACCACAACTGACACAATTATCACAATTACTACAACTACCACAACTACCACAACTACCACAACTACCACAACTACCACAACTACCACAATTATCACAATTACCACAACTACCACAACTACCACAACTACCACAACTACCCCAACTACCACAACTGACACAACTGACACAACTACCCCAACTACCACAATTATCACAATTACCACAACTACCACAATTCCAACCTACTGTCCCATTTGAACCACTACAAATTTAACTGATATAAATTTATCGACAAACATCACAAGACACATATACGATCACATCTTAATTGAAGAATGTTCAGATGAATCTTCTTACCCTCACATAAACAGTAACAATCTGAAGGTATATTAATTACTAATCTTGCTGTTCAATATTTATCATAGGCACTGAAGGCGTTACACCTCCATCACTCGCTCCAGCTTAGCCTTCACTTCGGTGCTCTCAGGCTGCCTCTCCTCACCATAAACTAGTTTCTTTAGTTTCGCTTGAATCAATATCTTGCAACACCACTTGCATGGCAGCTCAGTGCTATATAGGATGCAGCCAGTAGCTTTAGCAATACTGGCTTACAGGATGGCTCCATACTCAGCATGGATGCAGAAGCACCCGTCACTAGGTTACCCGTCTAAATTCTACCAGCACTCTTTGCAGCCCCCCTCATACAGTTTTTGGCGGGTGATCCGTTGTAGCTGGTTGAGATGATGCGATTGTTCTATACGATCAGTGCTCCTGCTGACCTGCGGATGCAATTTGACCTCTTTTCAGTTCGTGCAGGACATGCATGAAATAGACGTCAAAGCTGTGTCTAAACTCAATAATTCGAGCAGTTCTTCAAGAGGCCTCTACATTTTGTGCGTCAATTTGCAGGGAACGCTCTGCCGTACTTCAAACTAGTCGTACAGTTTCATGAAATTTTCAAAGCTGCCCTTTTTGTGCTCGGCCTGCTGAAAGTTGGCGTAGAGGGTCGTCAGTTTTTCTTCAAACAGGACTGAAGCGAACTGATTGTAGCCATTCAAGTAGCTAAGCTCTCCATCTTTGAGTGTTTAGATAACGAGGATGAGTTCCACTGGCTTCTACAGTTCAGGACTGCACATTTACTTCCACTGTTTGAGCAGCTTCTCACCTTTCACTATGAGAAGAGAAGTTTTGGACTGCTCCTAGCTGAGGATGACTCGCTTGCCAGTTTCTTTGAACATCGAGACTACCTTGAGCTTGTCAAGGCCAAGCTTACCTCTGATGTAGACAATCATTAAAAGTCAGTCACTTTCAACAGTACGGGATTTGCTGCATTCCAGCTTGCTGCGCGCAAATTAGTTGAATTCCTGCATGAACTAATGGAAGGTACTGCTTACCTCCTCTAGGCTCAGCTTCTTCTCAGGTTATTAGTTGTTTTGGGAAGATGCATCATCTGACATTAATTACCGCCAATGCAACTCTAAGACTCTGAGGGAAGCCACGAGCAACAGGAGATAGAAAGCAGACCTGTCCCCATCCTAGCTTCACTCGCAAGAAGGGTCTCTTTACGGCCGGCCAAAAGACTGCTCATTCACAATATAGCCCTTGAAAATTTTAAGTCCTACGCTGGGAGGGTAGAGATTGGTCCCTTTCACAGCAGCTCACCAGCGTTGTCGGTCCGAATGGCTCAGGGAAATCCAACTTGATTGAATGTCTTCTCTTCATCTTTGGGTTCAGTGCTTCTTGGATGCGTCTAAACCAGGCTTAATCAGCTCATTCATAATTCATAATTCTTTCAAAAACTCAAACGTGTCAAGGGCATCAGTTGAGGTGCAGTTCTGCCACGAGATCAACGGAGAGAGGATTCCTGCCTTCACTCTCAAACGGACAGTGAACCAGTCTTCTGTCTCAAAGTACATTATCAATGGAAAGGACTCCACCCAAGCAGAAGTGAAAGATTTGCTGATGCGCTAAGGAATAGATCTTACAAACAATCGGTTCTTAATCCTTCAGGGGTAGGTCTAGCTCATCTCGCAGATGAAACCCAAGTCAGGCGATGCTGACAACCCGGGCTTATTAGAATACCTGGAGTTGATAATCGGATCAATCTAGTTCAAGCGGCGTATTGAGGAGCTCAGCGAGTTGTTGCTCCAGCTTGAGGATGACCGTGTCGAAAAGGGAGAGAGGATGAAACTGGTTGAGACTGAAGCTAGAGGGTTGGAATAGTCAAAAGATCGAGCTATCCTGTTTATAAAGAAAGAGAGGATTGTCTTCCAGATCAGGAACATCAGCGGCCAGGCCTCTATTTCAATCAGTCAGGAGACTCTGCAACAATGTGAGAAGAAGAGGGAGCTGACTGAACGCAGACGTGATGAGGTGCGGGCTGTCTAGAGGCAGAACATTAATCGGCACAAGGCCATCACCGAGGAGTTGAAGCGCATCAAAGAGGAGAAGGAGATCATCTAGAGAAAAGAGAAAGAGAAGAGAGATGAGTTCTCGTCGTGCTAGATGAGGGATAAGGGCTTGCATGAGGAAGAGGAGTACAATAAAACTGACATCTAAAAGGCTGATAAGAAAATCGACTAAGCTGCAGAAACCCTCAAAGCACTTCAGAAAAGGACAGTCGATTTTAGAGAGCAGTTTCCTAAAATTTAGAATGAGGTCAAAGAAACTAACCAAATCCTCATCAAGCTAAAGGCCCAGCTCAAGGCTAAAGGCTATGTGGAAAATGATGAGCTCAAGGATCACAGGGCTGAGGTTGAAGAGGCTACAGCTGCAAGGAAAGCCATTGAGCAGAAAAAGGAAGCTCTGGAGCAGCACCCCCTATTGAAATAAAAACCAAGACAAGTGACTAGCAAGGAATAAGAAGGCAAGCTTGTTCAGTAGATGGAAAAGCTATAACGCCTGGATCTGAACTTGCGGCAGTTCAAAGAAGCAGAGCGCAGAATCGTAGAGAAACTAGCCACCACAAGGAAGGAAATGGATCATATCGCACAGGATTAACAGAAATTTGCATCAGAAATCGAGAAGAAGGGAGCGATCCTCAACCAGAGAGACCAGGTACAAGGAAGGGGAGTGGTTGGACATCTCCTTCAAGCACAAGGGCAAGGGAGAGTAAGTGGGATCGTTGGTCGGCTAGGTGATTTAGGTCAAATTCGAGCAGAGTTAGACGTGGCCATATCGAATTCTACCCCGGCTCTTGATAACATCGTGGTGCGAACTTAACAATAATGCAGTCGAGTGCTAAAGTACCTGCGTGAAAACAGGATAGGTGTCGCAACTCTTACCTGTCTTGATAAAATTAACCACTTAAAGGCAAGAATGGATAGGCCCTTCAACTGTCCCAAGAATGCTCGAAGGTTGTTCGATCTTGTTGAGTCGGAGGGACAGGAGGCTAAACTAGCATTTTACCATGCACTACAGGACACCCTTGTTGTTCAAGATCATCAGACTGCGAACCGGATCGCATATGGTTCATAAAATGGACAGAGGTATAGAGTGGTGACGGTTCAGGGCAATGTCATCAATTTGGACGGCTCCCAATTTGGAGGTGGCAATCCTAGGAAGGGACTAATCGGCAGGAACAGCCAGCAAATATCCAAAGAGGCTCTGGATAAGGCGTAAGCCGAAATGAAGGTGTCCATTCAAGACCTGGGGTAGGTAAAGAAATAGGCTGATAAATGCAGGCAGGCAATTACCTAGATGGAAAACGATTTGGAGTACTGCCACAAATAACTGATGGTACAGTAAATGGGTATAGACATGCAGAGAGAGGAGGTGAAGCAGCTCAAGACAACTCTCGAGTACAGCAAAAACTTGGCGCTTAGTAAGAAGGACCAGCATTAGAAGCATGCCCTTGAGAAAGAGCTGCAAAATAAAATATAGTCGTTCAGGACTGCATCGGAAATGGAGAAAAAAGCAAGGGAAAGGTTTTAGGCAGAATAGGCACAGCACAAGCGGAGGATGACTCCCTAGGTGAAGAAGATGCTCGACCAGCAATAGAACTACAAGGAAAAATACAAAAAGGCATAAAATTAGATGCTGAAAATTCGTGCCTAAATTTAGGGGATCGGCAAAAAGAATGAAAAAGCTCATCGGTAGAAAGAGGAATTCAGCAGGAAGAAAGAAGGACTGCATAAACGGAAGGAAGAGATCCGTATCTAGCGCCTTGACCTTGAAGAGATGGGAATGCGTATTGGCAAAATGAGAAAGGAAATAAAGGATAAAAACGATTAGCTTGAAATCCTTGAGAAACGCACAATATAAAAAAACGTTTAGTTTGAACGGGATTTGAAACAGCTCAAAGAAAAACTTGATGCCTTCAAGCTGGAGCTAAATGAAATCAAGCATTAGAAAGAAAGACGTACTTTTACTCACCAGACCACTAGGAGTTGAACCGTAGAGTCAAACAGCTGACAGATAACCGAACGACCTATGCACACATTTTGGAGGACTATCCTTTTATAGCCGATCTTAACAAAGTGGAGGCCATGACCTTTCACCCCTAGGCTGACCAGACTTCAATCCACCCAGAACTGGCTGATGATATTTCGTTCCTTAACACCTCCTTCTTTGAGGAAAAGGCTGATCGCCGCAGATCAAGCATCGGACTTCCTCAGCTGAACGATCTGTTGGAGGGGGACCCACTACTTGATCTGGCTGTAGAGCAGCTTGCCTTGGCCAAGAACCACATCAAAAACATTGAGATTTGTGAGCCTGTTTAGTCTGAGAAACTTAAAAAGCTGCAAGCTGATGGTGTGAACGTCAACAAGATTGAGGAGTTCAGACAGAAGTTTCTAGAATTCAAGTAGCGAGAGGCTGACTTCAACCGCCTTAAGGAGGAATACGACCGCAATAAGAACTAGGTCAACAGGCTTAAAGATCAGCGACTCAAGACCTTCTTAGCAGGTTTCAATCAGATTTCTAGCAAGATAAAGGAGATTTATCAGCTCCTTACTAGAGGTGGAGATGCTTAACTTGATCTGGTAGACGCCCTTGATCCGTTTACTGACGGCATCAGTTTTAGTGTGAGGCCTCCAAAAAAATCATGGAAAGAAATCAGCAAGTTATCAGGAGGAGAGAAGACACTAAGTTCACTAAGCCTGGTTTTCGCCCTGCACTGCTACAAGCCTACCCCTGTATATTTCATGGATGAAATTGATGCAGCTCTTGATTACAAGAACGTTGCAGTCGTCGGTAACTATATAAAACAGAAAACGAAGGACGCTCAGTTTATAATAATAAGCCTGCGCAGCAACATGTTTGAGTTGGCTGACAAACTGGTGGGTGTGTACAAAGTGTAGGACATGACCAAGACAGTTGGCCTGGTGCCTGCCCTCCTGGCTTAGCAATAGAACGAGGCTGGCAATTGATAATTAAGAAATGCATTATGCTAAGCTCACATGGTGCGTGAAATAAATATCTTGACTACCTCTTTCATTTAGCTTTTTTGGATCTTTCCGTCTTTGTTCTTATCGATTTTTTTCATGACTGCTTCCAGCATATCGTCGGATATCTAGATGTCCTTGCCTGATTGCTGAACCACTGAGATCAAAACATTCTGCAGCTAACTCTGCTCGATTGTGCCATTTTTATTGTAATCAAACTCTTCATACAGACTGTCGACCATGTTGTCGATTTCCTTTTCTGAGGTTTTTTTCTTAGAAGATGCAGATGGTGGCTGAGTGCAGAGATTGCCCATTGCCACAAAATAAATAATGTCTGCATTCCAGTAAGTCACCAAATTATGCTACACAATAAAAAATAAAAATTAATCTTTTTATAAATTAATGTTGTTGCTTGTCACTGTCAGCCATGAATCAACAATCCTCCTGTCACTGCCAGGTAGGAAGAGTTGTCGTCGATCTATATTTTTTTATTATTTAAAGTTTTGGTAAAGTTTCTGACTAGACCCAGTGACGTGTGGGGATGTCATTTTTTTGGACCACTAGAAATACAGAGTCAGGACATGAAGACATTATGAACATGCCATTCCCGTTGGATCATTGAATGTACATAAAAAAAGAAAGGGGATCTCCTTTTACCAAAAACAACTTTTGTACTTAAACCTTTTGGAGTGGGTTACCGATGGCAGTGCGAAAGGAGTATGTGTTGGATGTGAATTTGTGCGGACAGGTGTGTCGTATCATGGGTCAGCTGGAGCAATTCTATAATAATATTTTTATAATGAGAAAAGATGAAACCTGATTAATAGCTCATCGCATATAATTATTATTAAATAATCAATGGTGATATCATTATGATTGTACTCTTTCTTCTTTTTTATGTTCAGAATATATAAATATATTTGGATCAATATGGTTTTAAGAATTACTAAGAAATGCTTGGGGTTGGGGTTGGGGTTGGGGTTGGGGTTGGGGTTGGGGTTGGGGTTGGGGTTGGGGTCCCTACTACTAAATCACTATACTTCAGCTTTATCCACATCACCTTGGCTTTGCCAGGCACCGGCATCATCTCCCATTTGCACTCAGGGTTTGAATTGCTTAATTAAATTTTGACATTGACTGCCTTTACAGCTGCTGACAATTTCACTCCTTTGTTTTCTAGAAGCACGTGATGCTTTTATTGCACAATGTTCCATAGCTAATTTCCATCCGGAAGCATACCCAGTTTTAGTCCATCATGACAGTAAAGAAATTCCCTGCTCAATTAGTTTGAAATGTAAAAATCTTTACGAAGTTGTATGGTCATGTCCTAAATCAATAGAGACTATGTTGCTAATATGATCATCTATATTGATCAGCTATTATCTACAGTAACTGCTATCTTCATTCTAGCTTCTCATTTGTAGTTAGATAGCCTCCTGATGATAATTGAGGTGCATCCAACCCTCGTTTCCCGAAATTTCTGTTAGCTGCTTTTCACATTTTCCAATCCTCTCAAGAATGTCCTAGATGCTGAGTCGACCCTCCATTTCTTTGAGTAGTAGCAAAACCTTCTAGGTATAATTCCCCTTAGCCCTTGGCTAGAGACAGTTCCCTAGGAAGAATAGCTTGATGTTTTGCCAGGGATTGAATCCCTGCTCAAGAGATTACTTGTCATGAAAGTCTATTTTCTTGCCAGTTTTGAGCATGTACAGCCTCTAGTTGTAAGAAGAGATGATGAACTAGCCCATTGGGACAAAGATTGACAAAAACCCTCCCAAGAAAGAAATTAGTTCATCTAGCTTGATGATCTTCCTCTTAATGATGGTCTTGGTAGGGGATTTGAGGAAAGTGAAGGATATCAGGGAATCAGGATAGTAATACAGTTCGGTTTGATATGATTCCTGTGTTGATATGAGAGTATGGACATTACTCTTGTTGGCTAAAAAGTCTAGATTTTAAGGCCAGACATTGACGTTGGTATTGTCCAACTTCACTTCTTTGAGAATGGTGTGGTAACCATAGTTTTTTTATAGTTGTGGATTGATGTTCAACCACAATCGTTCGTTTAAAATGTACTCACCAAAATCTAATTTTGGAGGTTGAAATTGATTTCTGGGTAGAAAAGGCTCACTATGAAAGGTGGATTTTATTTGAACTATTCATCAGTCATGCAGTCCTATTCATAGCATCTCTTCACTAGTATAACAACCCGTGAGTTAACAGGTGTTGTATACCTGCCTATAAGCGACATGTTTAACTAGGGAGGAGGACAGAACAGTGGCTAGCCTAACGAATTCAACTGCTTTTATATATTTTTGCCGAATAGTTGTCCTAAATATTTCACGTCACAGTTGATTGCTTAGTAGGTTTCAGTCTTATCCATATCTTCTGAGGACTCTGTATGTAAAAACTAGATTTTGAAGGCTCTCTTGTCTGATTACAAACCAAATATCGATACTGTCAAGTTGAGCAGGTTACCAGGTATTGTGAGGAGAGTATCGTTGGCGCTAAACTCCTAGGTGATGGTGTGTGAGAATTTGGTGAAGGAGAGAAACCCTTTGAGGGTGTTAAAGAAGAGTAGTAGGCTCAATGAGATGACAAGGAGAGTAATAATGCCACCAAAGATGCTGGCGATTTAGTCACCTCGATAATACAGCTTGGCAGGGAGGCTGTACATATCTACAGCTCTGAAGAATCCTCCGATCTTTCTACCTAAAAGTGCAATGGACATAAATTGTGAATTTAATTTTGATTGTTTTATTAATCTTATCACTATTCGACTATATTGGTGCATTCCAGATTTGGATTATAGGTTTGGGCAATAGTCATGGCAATATTAGAAATAAAGGATAGAATGTTAGACAAGCCCCCAATGTTGTTTTATAGTATATATGTGCTAAAATCATGCAAAACCTCATGCTAATAATCTTAAGTGAGATATTGCTTGTCCACCTTCCTGTTATATTCAAATCATTAAATTAAAGCAAGGTGTGGTCAATTACTCTCCTTACTTCAATTGGTTTGAGTTGGAACTACTATTAGCACCTCACCTTCATCTCCTATTAACTGAGGTTGCTTTACCAAGAGGATTATATTATTACAGTTATTTTTCTAGAGTGGTACTGACTCAGTTGTCTGATGAATGAATGGATGGATTGAATTCGATGGCTGTAGAAGCCTATATTGTATAACTGATATTTGATGGATGATTTTTATAGCAAACACTATATTGATGAAATTTATTGAACAAACGGGATTATTTTATTTATGAGTGAGGAAGTAAAAAAACTTACCAAAAAAAAACAAAAAACTTAAGGAACTGCTCGCTCATAAGGAAGAAGAGGTCTCCATCCTGCACCGTAGGCTGTAGAGGATGACTCTTAGGCCAGAAGTGCACTCCCAGGAATACCACTTCCAACAATTTCAGCCTACCACCAGCACCTTTCACGATTAAGGTAAACTTGAAATCATTCTTGCTAATATCTAGTCACTTAAACACAACATCGAGA
The DNA here is from genome assembly GCF_963383615.2 of Lipophrys pholis. Lineage (NCBI taxonomy): Eukaryota > Metazoa > Chordata > Actinopteri > Blenniiformes > Blenniidae > Lipophrys > Lipophrys pholis. The sequence continues at coordinate 22,928 of NW_028291833.1, read as the reverse complement.
ACCAGAGTCCCAAGTAGCTCAAGATGAAGGAACTTCACTAGATGATTGCAGATGTGAACGGGAAGGCAATAAAAGAATCGAGGCAGTAGGCTTGTTGTCACAACGAACAGGTTATTTTCCTTAAATCTAAGGTGGACAACCTATAGATCGAGAAAGAAGAGGTCATCCTAAATTTCACAAGGCATCGGGCTGAGTCAGACCAGCGTTAACATTTTCTGAGGGTCGAAAATTAAATCATCAGAGAAAAAGTGCGCTAGCTTAAAGCCATCAATAATGATCTTATGGCCCAGGTGGCTGATCTAAGAAGGCAACTTCAAAAGGATATGTAGCAAAAACTAGCTATGTTCGAAGCAATGACAACCTGATCTGCAGTTGTGGAGAAATCGCTACAATCTACTGCAAAATCAATAACTGCAAAAAGCCATTCCTGTGCCTCGCATGCAGCAAGATTCACTAACATAATGTCCAGTTCTAGTTATAAATCATCTACTAAAAGCTGAGAGGCAGTTTTAAAGCCTAGGACATAGAGTAGCTCATCAACTCTTCAAGCAGCTATCTAACCAAGCTCGAGCAGGTTCTATTCACGGCTGTTCGGCAGAAGACTATCCACTTCTAAGAGAACGTCTGGAACTCTTTCTTTCCCAACATCGGATCGTTCTAGATCCGCATCTTGCAGGATATCCTCAAAGGGCAGTTCAAATCCTGTTCCATTTAGCAGTTTAAGCGAGTAGTCGAACTCACCAACGACCAGTTCCTCAGTTCCTTCATGAAGAAGAAAGAAAGCGTCATCGAAAGCATTCAGGAGAAGGATCAAGGATTGAAGGAGCTTGTAGGAAAGCTGTTGAACAGCCCCCATGATTGAGGTCTTTCTAGTTCTTTAGAGCTTCAACCAGCAGATCTACCGGCTTGAAAGTGGTGAAATCTCATCGGTCCTGCTTGACAAATAGCAACTATCCATGATCTCTGCTCTGCTTAAAACTCATAAGGATCTAACCATCCTCAGTTCAAAAACCATCCACTACAGCCGTATATCCGAGGGCATTGACATCGGCCAAATCCAGCGCGAAACCAGTTAAAAAGAGAATCTTCTCTACTTGCTGAACATGCCGAAGGGCATCCTGGGATGTTTCATAAGGCCCAAGTTCAAGCAGGAGCCTTGGTTGAAGGTCCTTGACTCCAAAGGGGAATCCTTCTTGTATAACTTCACCACCAAGAACTATTCGTCAATCAGACAGGGCGGTGAGGCTTTCTTTTATGAGCATGACAGACTCATCTTTGGCAATTATGATTTGGTGATCAGCGATCAGTTCAAGCACTGGGCTCGGTATTAGGGGAATGGGGCTTACATCAGGCTTGGAAGGAGCAGCAGTGCCTTTGAAAGTATGAATGAGAAGCATGAGGCAAGAGTGAAGCTGATAGGAAAAGACTACGAAGAGGATAGATGGGAATGCTGCGACCGGTTGTTCTTCAAGTTTAATAAGATTGAGGTGCTGAAGCTGGCCTTTGCAGGCTGATGAGGTGGTAATAATATAAATAATCCGATATCAAATTAAAATTCAGCCAATCTTTATGTTCCTGCCCTACCTTACTTCTTCAAATAGCTGGCTCTCAACACTGCCATGTTTCAAGACCTTCAACTTGCGTTTTGCAAATAATGCTACTTCCATCTCTCGCACCTTCGTACTAAACCCTCCCAATCTCAAAGTAGACACTGCCAGAGTGTTCCCATCTGGATATAACTACACCCTGGTGAGGACCCTTCTCAGCAGCCTGAAGTGGACCGAACTGAGAATAGTTAAAAGCACGGGGAAGATGAATTTGTAGTAGCTGGTGAGTTATCTCTGGTAGATTAGATAAGTGAGCTGCCAGGTGATCAGGATACTGGAGGTGATAAAGAAAGAAAGGAATTTAAAGACATTGCGGTTATCCATCCGGTAGAGCAGGAGCAGTCCATTATCCTGCCGCTTGGCTGCGAACATTTCTTTCTTGATTTTAGGGCCGATTGACAGACACCTCCTCAGGAATAAATTCATCATCATTTAAAATCACTCAGCCCAGCTGATAAAAAGAGGATTTTGCCACCAGAGATGGCATCACTGAAATCCTCTTGCTGAACTTGCGCAGAGTGTTTGGCTGTTGGTGTTGTTGTTTGGTGTAGTGCTACTCGACTTGGGAGTTTTAGTCCAGCCTTGAGGCAGTGGATTTCATGCGTGCTCGATTGTAGTGATCTGCAGTGGTGACATTGACAAGCTGCCGCTTGTTCTTAGAACTGGAATATGACGAATTCCTATCCCTTATGACAGTTTTGATACCCTTCTGGGTGGTAACCATGGTCTTGATCATTGGCTTTTATCAATAAAATTATTTTTTTTACTCCAATTTTATTATCTTGCATATGCACTCATAAACGAATCAATATCGCTTGATAGAGCTGCGGCGGGGGGGCTATTCTTGCTGCTGCCAACTGTCATGCCGAGGGTTCTTCGCAGGCTTAAGTCTCTCCTTGCTGTGTGCTTTGCTGCTGCTCAGCCCCATCACCTCGCTCCTAGATGGCTACATCCTCCTGTAATACTTCTCTTACAGATCCTTATATCGCTGGTGGTAAAGCTTGAGCTTCTCGATCTTCTCACTTGCCGATAGTAGAATATCCTTCACCTTGTTCTACGAAGGCTGGTTATCTTTCAGTTTGAGGCCTAAAATAAGACTCAACTGCTAGTAGCCTTGCTAGAAGATTGACATGTCTTGACATGTTTTTTAAGCCTGTTCACAACGCCGTAGCTATTGATTGCTTTCCTTGAATGCCTTTCGATACTTTTCCAGCTTGTGGGTGACTTTGTGCTTTTACTCAGTGAGCTACAGGACTTTTTCCTTGTTGCGTTCAAGCTCCAGCCTCAGACTGTTGTTTTCCTAACGCAGCCTGTTGAGAGTCTTATTGCGATGCTCACTATCTTAACCCCTACGCAAGGTCTAAAGTTCTGCCACCAACCCGACCTTCTACTTATTCAGTCTGTTGAGCCGATCGGTCATATCTCCAAACTCCCTTCGTACGTTGGACTAAAAGGAGAGCATCTCTGATATCTCCTATCTCGCCTGGTTCTCCTTCTACTTGTAAGAGTGCAGGGTTTGGCTTAGCTGGCTTATCTTATTGTTTTTCTATTGGAGTTCCTACTCGAGTTTGACCATGTTCTCTTGCAGGAAGGTGTTGTCCTGAGAAAGTTGTTTATTCTGCTGGTTTATGTAGTAAATCTGTTCAACAGTTCGTTACAACTAGCGTTCTTTCTCTGGCTCTTATCTGGAATAAGCCATTGTTGCTTCATCCTGGTATTGTCTCTTTGAACTCTCATGTTGATCCTGCAGCTGCTTTTAGAGGTCATGAATGATGTCGGTCATGGATCCCTTTTCGCACTGGTGTTGTTTCTGCTCCTCCTAGTACTTCTGAGTGAGCATTTCAAGGCTAGCCATGTAGTGGTTCTTCTCCCTCAACACTGCATCCTCCTGGCTGACTAAACTCAGCCTGATTTCTTACTTGTCAGCCTAAAGCTGTTACGCCTTCTCTCTGATGCTTTAAGTTGATTGTTCAGCAACCTAGAGCTGTTCCTTTAGTATGGCTATTTAATTAATAAGCGACTTGTTCTAGTCCTAAGAATCAATGATTGTTCGAGTTGCCTTTTGCAGTTGTGCTTCTGCCTTGATAAGTTTCTATTGCTGTTGAGTTGAGGACTGTGTTGTTTTTTCTCTGTCATTCTACACCTGCCTTTCAGAAGCAGTGAGTTCTTTTTTAAGTATGCCCATTTCATTTAGAAGTGACTCTTTCTAACATCTGTAGTTGATTATTGTTTGATTTGACTATTATAGCAGGGCCTCTGTCCTGCTAAGTGTTGCCTACTGCGCTTCCTTTTTCTCTATCTAGCTTTGGAATTGCATCTCAACTCTAGTCAGTTACTCCATTAGGCTACTCACTTTACCTGCTAGTTACTCTTTCTAACTTGTATAGTTGGCTATTGTTTGACTGGCCTCTTGCAGTTATGCCCCTGTCTTAATATTCTTCTTTTACTCTTCATCCACTTTCTCTCTGTAATGTAAAGCTTGCCTCTGAGTCTTCTTCAACTATTCTTATAGCCTGATCATTTCAGCGAGCTGTGTTTCTTTCTAATTTTAATTGTCGGCTATGGCTTAATATGCTTGTTGTAACTGGGTCTCTGTCTTCATCAGCTTCTCTTGTTTGCCCGCCTCGAATTATTGCCTGCCTTCTTTGTAGATTTAGAGCTACTTCTCATTTTAAATAATTTGTCCTCTGAGTTTGTTAACTTTAGCTATGAGTGACTATTTTTAGCTTGCACAGTTGGCTATTGTCTCTTGTAGCTGGGCCTTTAACCCATTAGTTTGGATGAGAAATGTGTTTTTTTAATTTTCTTGATTAGTGATTGTTTGGTTTGCCTCTAGTAGTTGTGCTTCTATCTTGGTAAGAATGCCTTCCTTTTCAGTTTATGACTGTTGTGTCCTTTCTCTAAACTTTTATATTTATCTCTCAGCAACTTCTAGTTTTCCTTCTAGCTTGCTCACTTCAGCTATCAGTGACTATTTCTAGCTCGTGTAGTTGGCTATTGATTCTTGTAACTACCCTTCTAACCTCACAAATTCATTTCTGTCTGATTGTTGTAGCACTTGGAGTTGCTAAATTGTTTGATGAGCAGCTTGTAACTCAGAATAAGCCTGTGAGTGCTGAGCAGACAGTTAACCCACCTCTTTTTAGGACATGCATGATAGCAAAGACAGTTACTTGTCCTTCATGTCAATATCTTCTTTTGCTTGTGCTATTTAAGTTTCGAGTTGTCTGCTTCTGCAAATGAGATCTTAGAAAGAGGCAGTGAGTTGCTGTCTGGCATGCACTTACCCAGCCAATTCCTACTGCACTGCTCGCAACACTGCCTCTAGGTCAGACATTTATTGGTCCTTTCTCTCCAGTATCTTCACTTTCTCAGCCTCCAATCTCTCAAATTCTGTTGACTGCTTTTACAGAGTCTACTTAAGGCCAAGTATTTCTGCCTGCAGAAGCTAGTTCTGTCTGATCTACTATTACAAATTACTGAAACAAGTCTTGGATTAAGCTACGGCCTTATTAGCGATTGCTTCTTGATGTGTGAGGCTAGTTGAGAAACGGTTGCTTTCTTCTTTGAGCAGTGAGTATTTGGCAATGAGGCTTTGACACTCATCTTAGACACTATTCAATTGCCGGGCTGTACTCTCAAATCGTACGATAGTCTGCTCCTGTTCATCCTTCAATGACTAAGCAAGCTGATTAGCTTAGCCTGCCCTCATTTCTGCATGTCTTAACTACTATCTCAACCCTTCATTTTGAGCCATCAAATTCTACTGGTGGGAAATCTTACCCTACAAAGCGAAATTCAGTTTATCTTGCTTTTACAGCAGCAAGGCAACTTACTTATCCTTGTGCTAGATCTGCATATTGTTCAAGGCTACATCTTTTTATAGTGAACTGATCTTGTCCTGGTAGTTGGCCAATTCCCTCTTATTCTACTCTAACTAACTCTTGATAGTCTATAGCGAGACCAGTGCAGATTGCAGTGAACTGCCTAATTGTTAAACTTCACATTGCTTTTCATGAAGTTCTTTTAACTGGTAGGCTGATTTGACCTGCCACTCTGAACTCTAGGAATCATGATTTTTCCGCAGAGAATCTAACCTTTCTAGTTGTTCTGTCAGTTATGCTCTTTGCTAATGTAGCTCTTTTGAATGTTGCGTTCTCAGCTTGATCATCTACTCTTCTTTTTAGTCCAACTTAACCTGCTTCTATCTTAGCTGCTGTTCAAAAATATTCATTGAATCGGATTGCTAGGCAATCGTTTGTTCTTGCTTTTCTTGGACAATACGAAGCGTCTGTTTGTCATTTTGCAGTGATGTGAGGTATTAATTAAGGGCTGTTTTCTCCTCTTCAAAATTGACAGCCTCTTGCTCCAGTCTGGACTTTATTGCCTACGTGGCTATCAGAGTGTCTGTCAGCTACATCGCAGCATTTTCATGGGCATACAGCTAAGCCTTCAACTCAGACATTTCTAGACACTGACACTCGATCCTATCAACTAGTTCATTATTGGTGCTCTTCAGCTAATAGAGCTGCGCTTTCAGCTTGTCTTTTGAATCCTATAGCTAATTTTCCTGTGCTCGAACTCGCTCCCCTAGGCGCTCCTCCAACCCCTTGAGGAATTACAGATTGGCGGAGAGGTGTAGGTGGGTCTGAGGGTTTTCAAGGGGACGGGCTTTTAGCATCATGTTTTCGCTGATGAGCATCATCGTGTAAGGACTCTCTTTGAGAATTTGTTGAAGGCTGGTTAGCTGCTGCTCGGTAAGGTCTTTTTCATATTCAGTCAGCTTTTTGTGGTCCAGTTTGTCATTGAGTGCTTCTTTGTAACGTTCTACCTTTTTGCTGTATACTTAGGTTAAAAACCTCAGCTGTAACTCAGCCTGCTCCTGCGTCTCAACTTTACGACGGTACTCCCGCAACAACTCCTATGCTCGACGCAAATCTCTCTCCAACCTGGACTCCGTTTCATGGGTATTTTTAACAAACTCTTTCAGCAGCTTTTCCTTGCGGACTAATTCCGAAGCTGCCGAAGAGTGAACAACCCCGTCTTCTGGCAGTAAGCTTTCTTCGGGCACAGTGCTGCGTAATGAGACTAGTTCTTCCCTGAGCCGCTTGATCTCAGCCTTTAGTGATTAGAGGGAACCATTGGAATCCTCATTGATGGATGCTTTGTTCTTGATGAGTTTGACCCGCTTGGCAAAGTTAAGAGTGGAAAGAGTTTCATTATAAGAGCCTGCAGATGGAGAAATGTTGGCTATGAGCCGTGTCTTAGAGTTCCCTCCCAGGCTGTCTTTCAGTAAGAAAGTCAGCTTTGAGTCTCTGTAGTGAATGTATTTCTGCTTGTCGCCTGACTCAGACAATTTATTTATACAGTTGCCCAGCACACTCAAGCTTTTGTTTATATTACAACCCTACTTTAATCTTTCACCTACAGTGTTGGCACTCTTCGTCCTTTCGCTGCCTGCAAGATCAACGAAATTGAACCTACTGTTGCGGATGTGGACAATCCCATTGCTTGAGCTTCTCGACTCTATGGTTAGAGTGAACACCGAGTGAGAGCGACTACTTTCCTGATTATAGCCAGTAGACCCCACGTGTCTGTGAATAGACCCTTTCCGCACAATGTCTAGTGCTTCCTTCCAATTTTCGACAGATCGCTCTGCAAGTCCTTCAACGTAAATCCCCTTTTTGAGATCCTCCCGAATTGACAAGGTAGGGCCATTGTTGTCGATCAGATCCATGACAGTTTCATTGTAAATTTAGAGGAATGAACATTTTATTAGGTACTAAGTGGTGTGACAGTCTTATTCGATCCTCTCGAAGATGTAGGTCAATGATCGTGGTAGCAAGCCTCGGTCATCTTCTTTGCCGAAGATGGTGTGCGTCTTGCCTGAACCAGTCTGTCCATAGGCAAAGATGCAGCAGTTGTACCCCTCAAAACAATGTTAGATGCTTGGCCGGCCGACCTATTAAAAAATCGCTTCCTGAAAAGAGTCAGGTCCGAATACTGAATCGAAATGGAAAGTCTTAGGTTCTTTATGGTCAGCGAGAGAGATAGTGGTTTGGGAATCAACGCGTACTGACAGCTGTTAGAGCCTTTATCGTTAATTGGAAGGCCTGACTCTCAGATGGACAATGATGTTTTCTTTGTCTAATTCCATATTTGAATTTTAACGATTTCAATAATTGATTAAATAATTTAATGTCAGTCCCTTTTGATAGTGTTTTGCAAATGCATTGTCATGTCATAGTTGGAGAAAGATATTCAATTTCATATGGAATCTACTTTCTTTTAGATCTCTGCACTCCTCAATTAGTGGTCTACAAGTGCTTCCTTCAGTATCTCTCTAGCCTTGTGAGTCGGATTTATCTCCTCTGGCTTGTTTATGCCCCTTGACTATATCTGTCGCAAGTGGATATTGTAGGCTATACCGATGTGGTACTCACTCCTTTTAAATTTACGAGGTGAACTCTTCTCGCCAGTGATCTCCTCTATCACCTTCACGTTGAATAATTTGTCCCTCCTTCTGCTGTCAAAATGTTCAGTTCTGCCCCTGTTGTGCTCCCTGGCTACACGAACCGACTACTAGTTTTGCTTGCTCTTGCTATCCTCTGACAGCTTCTCTTCTTTGACTTTCTTCCGGGTTGAAGGCTCTACTGACTTTAGGTCATATCGGGCCTCTCGACGGGAATATCTGGGGTTTTCAGGCCGCTACTTGACAGCTAGTGATAATTTGACTATCGTTGAGTTCATTGATGAAGTCCAGAAGCAGTCTGACAGTCTCATTGAAATCCAATTCATTCCCCTTTTTGGATTTGATCCTCTTAGAGCGGGGATCAGGCTAGTTATCTTCCTTGTAAGCAAAAGACTATATCTTTGATGCTATCCTCGACGTTGTATTTTGTTTTGGGTTTGGTGCGTAGGTTGAACTGATCAGTAGGCATCAATTATACAACAGTTAAAGGGGCAGTGGATGACACAAGTAGTGGATTGATAGCCCGTGAAAACAACTTGTACTGATGCCCCATCTATCCATATTCATCATCACAACTGATCGTTTTTCACAAATCGGTTCCCTTCGCTTTTTATCTTCACGTTTTTTGTCCCTTCTTCAACTTGCACCTGCTTGGTTTATCCGTACAGCCGCTCTATCTTAGTGCTCTAATGCAGCTCTGACCGCTTGAGCATCTATAAAGGGAACCCATCCAAGCTGATCAACAAAGGGAAACGTTCTTGTATAAGTCCCCTGTATTCCTCGTACATGCTTTACGACTCAAAGAGAGGATTGCAAGGGTTTTTAAGGAGAGATAGGTTTTTGAGCTTAGGAAAGGTGTTGACTCCATGCTCAAGGAAATCCTCTAGAGAGGTGATTCGATTCTTGTTCATTGACAGAGTGTCTAGCTGGGCGAGCTATGGGAAGTCTGAGATGCCTTATAAGGATGGTGCTTGAAAATTGATTTTCGTCAAGAATCATAGTCAGTAGTTTTGAGAATCGGGAGAGTCCAGCACCAGATTGCAGACAGTTGTGCGAGAGGTCTAAATGCCGGATCGATAGGGGTTAGTCCTTCTGAGGGATCTCAGTGAGTTATTTGCAGACAATTCTGAGCATGCGAAGATGAAAATGATGAGATAGCTACTATAATTAGCCTACAAGAATATAAGCAGCATATCATATAACAGAGAATATCACTACTCGTCTTCCTCTTCCCATGGTAAAGTCCCATCCAACTCCTTTTGCAGCTTTTTTATTTTTTCATCAATTGTTTAGAATTTCTGCCTGGACCGAAGGATCTCATCCTTGAATTGAGTGTCCACTCGATCATGTATCACTACGTCTTCCAAGTCAATTTCCCCTTAATCCTCCAACTACATAATCTCAATAGGGGTGAGCGTCCTGCTCTCAACGATGATCTCTTTTTGCTTTTTGGTCAGCCGGTAGAAAGCCAGCGGTAAGAATCCCACTCCAAAGATGGCAAACAGAATGAGAAAAAGATCGAATCCTAATTTGCCTCTCACAATTTAGTGCCAGATAGTGCTTTATCTCTTGCGAGCATCATTTTTACGAGCCACTGATAAAGCCGTCCTAGCAAACTTTTAAGACCACACATAGCCTGATTCCGCCTATTCCTTCAGCCCTAGTTTTTTATTGATTTCTCCAGAGAGTTGCTGCTGAGTAATCCTATCATTGATTTAAAGAGGGGTTTCCTTACCAGCCTATTATCTAGCCTTTTCCTTGCGCCTGAGGTCAAGCACCTGACGATAGGTCATATTTTAAATCCGTTGCTCCATCGCCTTTGAAATTATTTCCTTTCCAGTCTTCTTTATCATTAGCAATTATTATTAATATCGTCAATCATCTTCTCAGTCTGGGGAGAGAGACGCTTTCTATGAGAGGATACAGACGGTGTTGGGTCTATGCTGACTGTACCTACTATTCAGAGATCTAACTGTGAAAGGGTTTCTTTGAGATGATTGTTTTTTGGCGCAAGGGTGTTTAGAGATGCTTGAAAAGATATGAGGAATGGACAAGGGTGGGATTAGTCCTAAACCTGGTCATGACAAGATCAGGGGTAAGTGCCTGTCTAGCATATAACATATCAAGCTGATGCGCTTGTATAAACAGCCCTTTTAAGTTCTGTTTTCTTTTCCTCGGCATAAGTAAAATTATAATTTTCTGCACAGCTGTTGTTGGATCTTAGTCTAGATAGATAGATAAATTAAAAAATGATGGTATTTATTTTCATGCAAAGAGCTTTTCTGCCTCTAAGGGGTTGGGGGTTGGGGTTGGGGGGTTGGGGTTGGGGTTGGGGTTGGGGTTGGGGGTTGGGGTTGGGGTTGGGGTTGGGGTTGGGGTTGGGGTTGGGGTTGGGGTTGGGGTTGGGGTTGGGGTTGGGGTTGGGGTTGGGGTTGGGGTTGGGGTTGGGGTTGGGGTTGGGGTTGGGACCTGCTGGATGTCAATACCACGGGCCAACAGATCAGTGGTCACCAATACCCTAGTAGACCCCGACTTGAACTCTCTCATGATGGAGTCACGTTCCTCTTGTTTCATTTCTCCGTGCATAGAACTGATGGTGAACTTCTTTTCCTTGAGTTTTTCAGTGACTTCATCGACTCTCTTCCTAGAGTTGCAATAGATGATGCACTGACCGATGTCGATGTTGCAGTATAACTCTACGAGAGTGTTGAATTTCCACTAGTCTTTACTGATCCCAATGTAAAACTGTTTTATACCGTCAAGGGTCAGTTCCTGGTTCGAAAGCAGGATCTTGGCTGGGTCTCTCAAGAAAGTCTTGGTCAGATCATTGATGTCGGGTGGGAGGGTGGCCGAGAAGAGGGCAATCTGCACGTCTGAAGGCAGATTTTTCAGAATTTAAGAAATTGATTCCTTAAACCCTCGGGATAGCATTTCATCAGCTTCATCAAGAATGAGGACTTTAAGATGACTGGTCTTAAGGATCTTCTTCTCAACCATGTCCAAAACTCGGCCAGGACAGCCAACGATTATTTGAATTCCACCTTAACGGAGTTTTCTTTTCTCAGCCTGGATGTCTGTTCCTCCGGTGCAAGAGTAGCACACGATCCCCATGAACTCTCCAAGGCACATGATGACTTTCTGGATCTGTTTGGCCAGTTCCCGAGTTGGCGCCAGAATCAAAGCCTGACACTAGGGAGACTTGTTGTCGATAAGCGAGAGCATCCCGATAGAAAAGGTGGCAGTTTTCCCTGTTCCGGATTGAGCCTGGGCTATGGTGTCCCTTCCCTTCATGATGGGCAGAATACCCTTTTGTTGAATGATGGATGGCTTTTAAAAGCCATACCCATAGATTCCCCTGAGCAGGTCTTCCGAGAGGTTGAGTTCCTCGAAGGAGGTGACAGTTTGAGTGATATTGGTTTCAATGTCTTCAACTTTTTCCATTTCTTTTGACAATATTATCTATAATCCCTTTTCAACAAAATTCATCATTTCAACTCACAATTCAAAACTCTGTTGAAATTCTTTAATCTCATTTAAAATTAAGCTTAAGGGGCTCACTTTAATGATAAGTATCTTTCCATCGCGCGGTTCGTGTATACTCCTCCAATCGGGTTTATAATCGGGTTGTGGCCTGTTTCCCGCGTGTGCCAATATTCCTACCTATTCAATTGCTTCTCTAGCTCGTTCATGTCCTCAGGCCTCCTCCTCTGCTTCATCTGCTCATCCAGCATCATCCGATAGCTCTGCTTGGTCATTTTCATCCTATATTTTTCATCCTTTTTTTCTTCTTCAACAAGTGCCACATTCTTGCGCAACTACTAGGACTGTTCCAATTTTTATATCTTTTCTAGCTGCTTCATTCGCTCGTGATCCCTTATTTGATTGTCCAGCACGTCTGAGTACATTGGCTTTGGCCTCTTTTGCTCTTCATTCAAAAATTATTGGTACTTATTCTTCTCTGCCAATTTTTTTTTCTACATATCACGCACGTCAATGAACATACTACTCTGAATATCTAACTGCTTCTGATTGTGGTGCTTGAGGAAACTCTCTTTTTGCCTCTTTCGCTGATCCTCCTTAGCATCCTAAAATAGAAAAATAGCTTATTGTCGCATAGCCTCCTGTGCTTTTTAATCCTTCTGTTTTTACTTAACACGTTCCTTTTCCTCAATCTGCCTGATAAGATCATGCCGATATTTAATGTTACCAGGCTGGCTAATGCTTTGCTTATTAAAGGGATCGTAGCTATAACTTCCGGCTTGCTTTTAAAGCTGGTTGTTCGCTTGTTTATTTTTTTCCTTGTCCCTTAGTGCACGCTGGTACTCAGCCTTTAGATACTATTTTTGGGCTTTCTTGTTTTATATGTACCTCTTTTCCTCTTGTTGGTGGATTTCCATGACCTCTTGATTGACCATTCGATCATAGTCCCTTTCTTAGCTTTTGACCTACTGCCTTCTTCGTTTTTCCTCCATCTGGCGAAATAATCCCTCCCGTATGAAACGTTGTTCCCGGTCCTTGGCAGTATGCACCTCTGTTAATATCGTTGATTGTCCTGTAGCCTGTTTTCTATGAGTCTACCCCACCCCTACTTGATATGCATAATAATGTAACTGCAAACAAATAAAATGTCCAGCACATCAAAACTAGGTATCCTTTTGTTATCTTTTTATTTAATGGTCATCCTTTTCAATAATCTCTTGGTTATTATTATCCGGGAATGGAAAAGGGAATTGATTAGAAGAGCAAGGAGTATGAGCAGAGGATTATCAGGTTGATGCTCAGTGAAAAGGAGGACATTAGGATACGAGTGCTGGCTAAGATGGAAAAGGGCAAGAAAGAAATTATGCTCATCGGTTAAAATTAACATGAAGCACTCATCTCAAACGGGTTTTAAATGCTCAAGTGCGCCTTCTTTAAAATCCTGGACCTCTACTTCGAGAAAATCCTATAAAATTTCATCTTTTTCTACCCTGAGGCCGAGCTTGTAAAGAAAGCCAAGGTGCTTTAAAACACTTACAAGAAAAGTACGACTGCTTTCATAAAGCAGTTCAAGGATTATCTTCGGGATTAAAAGACTGAGGATCACGATGAGTCTTCGCACCTTTAAAGAAAACAAAAAAAATTCACTGATAAGGCTACTAAAGTGCTTAAGGATTATCTGATGAACAATTTTGAAGACCCTTATCCTGGCAACGAGGAGAAAGAGCGACTGGCTCGTGAGACAGGGTTGACAATTGGACAGGTGAATAACTGGTTCGTGAACACAAGGGAGCGGCTAATAAAGCGCTTCTACCGGAAAGAAAGCATGGGCTTGATGCTTAAAAAGATGTGTTCCTGAACATTCTAATTATAATGATCCTTAAAAGAATAAATAGGGTTTTATAAAATGAACAAACCAAATACATGAAATAATCAAGGATATGCACTTTAAGTCTGCTTTAAGTTTATTGTCTAGTTCTTTAGCTGTAATAGATTGTTTTTCAGGTTTATGAACTGTTGGTCCATCTTCTAGAGGTCTTAGCTCACTCCAGGGTAAAGCCTGCTTTAAAATTTAATCCATTGCTTATCTTAATCTTTGTTGACTGGCAATGACTTTGATTTTACTTGAGGCAGGGCCTTAAAAGTTGAAGTGATTTTTTGTCTAGGATCAGGCTTATGTGCTTGAATTTAATGCAAGGAGATATGCTTCTATACTTTTGGTAACTGAAAGGAAGGGGCTCTTTAAAAATAGAATTTCTAATAGTTTCCTCGGTCATAGAAAGGCTTAATTTATAATAAAAGCTGTTTTTTAAATCGTTTGGCTTGTAATTTCCCCACCTTCTTGAGTTTCTTTTCAACACATAGTTTTTCATATCCCCTTTGTTTTTAACGAATGGTCTAATCAAACTTGACATTAAGTTAATTAAGTTTAAAAGCAGTGTTTTTTCTTCGCCTATTCATCTCCATCATCTTTTATGAGACCATTAATTCCGCCTATTTAAGATGCTTTTTCTTTATTTAAATCAGTTAGAGATGACTGCCTATTATGTGACCCATACTGTCCCTCTCATTGTTGAAGGGGATGAAATCTAAAGTTTTATATGAGCTCAGTGTCTAGATAGACATTAGTTTATGTGAATTCATTTAATTAACTCTTTGCATGCAAACTTTTCATTAAGATGCTCTCAGAAAGCAAAATGCACTTTTAGCTGTGCGCTCTGATCAATCCAGACAGTAACGACGATCCCTCATAGCTAAAAACAATTAGCTTGAACATTCCCTTGCAAATTTCATCTCCTTGTTTGGGAAATTGGGCTAATGCTGGGCAACTTTCCTACAAGCCCATCAAGACAGATTTCAGCTAACCGCCATCAGCCTTCGTAAGAACCAAGCCTACACACTGCAACAGAAGCAGCAATTTGAGGCCATGATGGAGATATTTGATAGGATTCCTGAAAAATTGTTGAACCAATAGTCTGACACCTACAGTAGACAGATCGAAGCACAACTAAACTCTTTTAGTCAGCACATGTCCATTTTGAGGAGAAGGTACTTGATGACTTATTTTCGCACAATGAGCGAATGCTTAAACTAGAGGAGAATTTAGCCACTGAGCCAATTAATCCTTCCATGAGGGGTGTCCTTAATCGGTCGGAATAACTGCGCCTTGAAATCCGAGAGTTGAACATCATAAATAAAAAGCATAGACAAGAGTCATCTCGGTGGGCTTCCAATAGCATCGAGAACAGACATTTTTCAAAACAGCTTTCTCAACTGATGAGTTAGAAGTAAACTTTGATTCAATAACATGAACGTATACAACTAAGGCTCAGGCTTTTACTTGATTATTAGGAGAACATGCGAGTGTTAGATGAAGATGATTTTGGGTGTGTCTGTGGCGGATTCAGGTTGGTTAAAAAAATATCTTAAGAAGCATCCTCTCGGGAAATTGCTCGTAAGGAGGAGGCGATTGAACGACTTCAAAACAGAGTAATTAAGCTGGAGGGGAAGTTGGAGAGGTTGAAGGCTGACCGCAAAGGTATGAAGGATTTGTTCCTCAGGTCAGGCCTACACAGCTAGCTAATCCAACAGGCTGAATTTGTCCTTGACAACCTGATAAAAGAGGAGGATAAATCAAACAAGTTAAAAGAGTCCTTTACCAACTTTGAGAGAGATAGAATGTAAGAGCTAGAAGAACTTTTTACTAGAAGAACTTTTTACCAAAAGGGAGCAAGGATAAACGGGATAAATTTATGAGAGAGTAGCCTACTGACCCAATAACTGTGAAGAAGATCCTTTAGGACTGGTAGCAACAGTTCAAATCTTTTCATGCCTTGATTTAGAAAATTACCAGGAAAACGATTCATATCGCAAACTTAGGGATGAAATCGAAAGGCTGAAGAAGCAGTAGCAACAAGCTCTCTAGACCTTAGCAATCGTGAAGAAGAGGCTCACAAGCTGAGGGCAAAGAACTTAGAACTATAAGAAAAATTACTCGCATCTTAAATCAAGATTGTGCCTAATGATCTTAAAATGCGGAGTTAGGTAATTAAAGCAATCATCGTCAAGTTGGAAGAAGTACTGGGGAAAAGTGAACTCACTTAAAAGTGGCACGAGCTGGTGAAATACGTGAAATCTAGAGATGGCAGGATAAAGGACTTAGAGAGGACCAAGGCTGAACTAACTCAAAAGCTTGACAAGCAATCCAAAATTGCTGCACTAATGGAGGAATAGGGTCAATTGATCATCACCAAATTCAACTAAGAAAAAAGCTGCTCAGACAAAACTCATCGGAACAGTTCTAAGCGATTGAAAAAAAGCTCAACTCTTGTGTTCAGGAAAATATTGCCAGTCAATTCAACCTTGCCCGTCTTGGAAAGCAGGCGACCGCGTGTGATGAAGCCTAACGCAAAAAATCAGAAATATAAAACAAATACAAAGAATTAGTAGTCTCTATGCGTGATCATCATGGCGCATCTAGCTAAACTTGAAGAGTAAAAATCACTTTTGTAACGAAGATAGCACTGCTCTAATAAAACTTGAAACTATCGCAGGAAGAATGTAAAGTCCAGAAGAAAAGTTTGGAGGGAGAGCAAGAGCAGAACCAGATCCTTGGATAGAGTCTAGAAAGACAGAAGGAATAGTACATTCGTTTAGATTTGCGTTACAGCTAGGCTTTGCAAAGCAAGGAGCGCTAGATTTTGAAAGGAAGGGGTAAAGTAGCTATAAAAAGAGTTGATAGAGAAGGAGCTGAAGATAAGTTGTCCAGTGTGCAGAACAAGCCCAAAATAGAGCATACTAGGGGGCTGCGGACACGTGATATGCAACAAGTGCTGCAACGAGCTGATGGGTCGCAAAAAAAAATGTCCAGTATGCAGTTATTCCAATGAGCGAAAAGAGATACGATAGATCAGATACGACTGACCCCATAATAAAAAATAAAAATAAACAAATTAAGAATAATATAATAGTTTGTTTTTGTTCTATGGCTTTCTGTTATTTATTATGCTAAAAAGATTGGGAGTATTCCCTGACTGCTTTGTGAGGAAGGAAGTACTATACAAGTTGGTCATGCCTGAACCCTCTACCATAATGGCCTGTGCTTTTTTAGCCTTGCTCAAATACATGTCCAGACCATCCTGCCTCACCATTCTCCTGCAGACTAGCAAGTGGCCAGTAAGATCCAACCTCCTCCGCATATAAAATATCACCAAAAGGAAATATAGTAACTTGACTTAAATCGTTAATGAAGTCTTTAGCCAGCATGCATTAGCCTAGACCCTGCTGAACATGATCAAGCAGTTGACAGGCAATCATCTTGAAGAGTGGTCTCTCTTTATAGCTCAGTATCAGTATCCTTAATCTGAACACTTTCAAAGAAAGTATTTTCAACTAGGATGATACCATTTTTAGAGTACAGTTTATAGCAGTAGAAAATGATTTGTACATTGCAGAGCATAGCCCAGGCTGTGCAGTCAAAGCAGAGTAGTGCGCAGCCAAGGATAGTACTCTAAATTGTGACCTGACTGGAAGTAGCACTCACAATATACAGCCACGACAATCCTCCTCAGATCAAATTACTGAATTCCTGTCACTTATGAAAAAAGAGCGAACTCAGCTTTGAGAGAGAGAACCTAGGGTCACCTAAAAGTAGACAGAAGAGAAGAAAGGCTTCCATTTAGGAACAACCATTTCCCATTTCACAAGTGGAAGTAAAAAGTTGGACTGTGCTAATAAAACTACTGTTACTGGAAAATAAAACTCTTCTAAATAAGATCTTAAATTATCAAGAATCTAAGGAATTTTATAATAGTACTAGTCCATATCATGCAACCAAGTACAATGAGTGCTCTGCATTCAACAGTTTCAGTAATTCACTTCACAAGTGCAGCAGTCACTATAGTAAAGATTCCATATAAATTCCTCATCAACCAGTATCCTAGATTCATGTGCCTCAACCAGATGAAATCATTTCCAGCTGCTGGAAGAAAAAGGGACTCCGGTAAAGCAGCAAAATTAAGGTGGTGCACACTCCAGAGCCACACCCGGCCTTCGACGAACTGTTCTGCATCACATAAGAAAACATTTAGTCCTAATTTAACAACAACCACTTAATAGAGATTTAAAACACCTTCATCCAAGCACAACAAAAGTCCCTTTATTCTACTGGAACCAGCCTAAATATTTCATTGAGTTCAGTGGTATAAATGAATGTTCAATTGATTTTTCATTAACTAATCATGAAAAAAGTAGGAGGGATTCTGGAACTAACCTCTCAAAACAACATACATACAAGTATCGTAATTTTATCTTTGACATGGATGGAGTCCTTTGGAAGGGCAATAAGCTTATTCCTTCAGCACTAGTTGCTCATCAATCTCTGCTATAAAAGGGATGTCAGATTTTTTATCTGACCAACAACTCACCAGAAATGTAACACAGATCCATGCCAGACTTGCATCTCTGGGCTACTCCCAGCAATCAAAAACACATCTACAATGCAAATGTAGCAGCGGTAATGGCTCTTAAAAGACAGAACCTTAGTAATGTCTTTTACTTTGGCTGCAAATAAATGGGTTAGGAACTTAAACAGTTAGGAATAAACCCCCTATCTGCATCTCAGTATGACCATACTCGTAAGTAGAAGGTGGCTCCTGAGGAGTATTACAACTTTTAGGCAATTTCTTTTGAAGGACTTGGAATACAGGCAGTGCTTATTGGATTTGACAGTGAATTAACTATCTTAAGGCTTGCTATGGTTCCATTCTGGGACAGAAAGGTCTGCCCTTGTTTGCTACCAACCCTGATAAGTTCACCTATCACGGCCAACTTCGAAAACCTGGTACTGGCAGCATGATCGCCTCTATTATGTGTAGTTTACCTTTTTCTGTTCACTGTCAGGTACTTGGGAAACCGTCCGCAACTGCTTTAAAAATGATAATGGAAGATCACGGACTTAAGGCATAAGAAACACTGATGATCGGAGACAATATTGAGACTGATGTAGCAGTTGGTGTCAATGCAGGCATCAGCTCAGCCCTGGTGCTTACCGGCGTCACCTCAGAGAAGTAAATATCCGACAGCAAAGTGCAGCCGAAGTACTGTTTGCAAACCTTGTCATGAAAATATTCTGCGTTTTGCTAAATGCGAGACACATACAAAGCAGATGCAAGTCATGTTTGTGTCAATTGCGGTAAGACGACAACTACATGTTGAGCTGCTTGTTTATATCGATCAGACGCAGTTGGTTCTACTTCAGTTGCATTATCTCGTTTAAAGTATTCCTGCTCCCTCTTGCCTCGCTATAGCTACACTACTGCGTCTCCAGTCTACTCCTCAGCTTATTCACCTTCTTCCGAAGAGATTCCAACTCTTTTCCCCCACTCGCAGCTGCCTGGACGATCTTCTTGAAACTGGTTTGGCGGTCGAGTGGCAAATACTGGACAAATTCCATAATCTATTTCGATTTCTATCGGTTGTCAGGGGTTCGGAGTCTTTGATTGTCTTTTTTCAATGTGATGATTTCACATTGTAGCTATTTGATTAGCTGATGATACTGTCTCTGACTGGTCTGTGACGCTTTGCTATCGCTCTCATCCTTTGCTAATTATCTCTATAGCCAATCCTTTCTAGCCCTCAGTCCTGCCATCTCATTTTGGAGGGCTTCAACTTTTTCCCCGCTCTCGAAGAAGCCGATCCTCCAACGCAGCGATAGTAGTAGTCTGGCGAGTCATTTTGTCTTTGATTTCTGTGGCCATAACGACTTATTGAACAGCCTGTTGGTTTTCATAGATTTTGTTTTCGAGGATTTCTTTGACTGAGCCCAGTTCCTTTTTGAGCCGTGCATTCTCAGCCTATAGGTTTGACTATTAGCTGCTGTGCACAGAATGAGACTCCAGCGTACGCTTAAGTTCTACTGCCGCCATGGTATTATCCTGGAGCAGACCGTTAAGTCCTGTGGATTTACCTTGGGCAAGCTGTTCTTTGAGCTTGCGTATTTCTGTATTGCGCTCCTCTATGAGTTCAAGCAATTCTGAATTACAGGCAATGAGAGTTTAAATATTGTACTTGACTGATTCTCGGCCAGATTTCATTATAAAAATAATGGTAAGAAGGATGCACAATAATACACTGCAAGATTTAATGTCAATAATCTTGTAAGATAAGATTGGTAGGCTATTTACCTGCCAATGTTTTCAAATTTTATGCACTTAGAAAATGCTGGGAAATGGATTTTCTATTAACACTGTATAAAGCCCATACCACCAGAAAGCACGTGCAATCAATCACTTATTTGATAATGATTTCATTTTTCGTAGCGGATAGAACTAAGGAAAGTGTCTAGGTTCTGTGCCTGATATTTCAGAAATTCCATCTCTTCCTTCATCCTCGCCTCTTCAATCTGCTGCCTTTCCTTAATCTTCTTCTCCACTGAGTCTCTCTTACTGTTTTAGCTCGATCCTCTTCTCCTCTAGTTAAAACTTCTTTCCCTCCAACCGCTTTATCTCCTCCTCAAGCTAGTCCATACCTTCTTCAGCCTTCAATTGTTTTCTTCATCCCGAATGAAACCGAACTCTGATAGAGAGTCTGGTAAGCAGCGATGGTCATCTTCAACTCATCTCTTACTCTCATTAGCAGCAATCCTCTTTAAGGGCAGTCTATCGTTACTTGCCTGATCAACTAATCAAAACATTGTGAGAATAATTCTTCGCGGATGGGGCATATCCCTCTTTCGCGGGGCTTGTCGTTATTTGAGGCGTTCTGCTAGTAAAGTTTATAGCCTTTTGGTATCCTCTCTTGAGACAAGGGAGTGAGAGACATATTGAACGTATAGCTTAGCGTTATCAACCCACTAACGAGGTGGTATGATAGCATTGAGAATGTCTTAGGGAGAAGGGCCTGCTTTAGTGAGGAGGGGCAACAGTCTTTTTGGACTTCTGATACTCTTCATAGTTCTGAGCCATCTCTATTTCACTTTCATACTTGATCAAGGACTCAGCTCCTTTGGATTAACTCATCTAAATTATAATAGATTTTGATTCAGAACCATTCGGATACACTCCTTCGCTTACTGCATATCTGTGAAAGAATATACGAAGGCATCGACCTTTTAAAGTTTGTGCGTGCTTATCACGTACAATGATTCCCAATTTGTGAACTGGATCTTTTCTAACTGTATCACCCCCTCCTTAAAGCAAGGGCATAGTTCTTTCTAGTCAGCAACACACCTGATGAACAATCTCAAATGCCTGACTTCAAAAATGTATAATGAGTGTGTCAAAAAGTGAATGTTTTAATCGCTAATAAGTGGGCGACATTTAGGGGCTAATAAATCTGGTAAGAAAGAACCCTAATCTGGTATACCCAAGAAACCATAACTGACTTGATCGCAAGTATTTTTGATGGTAAGCTATCTACTGCTCTGTAATCCAGGGATCAATTCGACTATCTTTTGCCAGCTGCTTCCTATGATGGCTGGTAATTGAGTACTTAAGCACAACTCTTTTATCTACTCTGTCATAGAGTGTTCAACAGTGGTTTGCATTGTGTGCAGATCAAGCACATATAGTATCTGCTTTATTGACTTGAGACTAACGATGATGGCGCTATTATTTTGTCAGCTGTTATGAGTGCTAAAAGCGAATGGCAAGCTACCTATCCTTGGATTATCGCTAAAGCTTATCCAATTCCTATTCCCTCTCATGCATTCCGAACTTGTACAGTTAAATATCAGCACGTAATTGCTATGACTATCTAGTTTTAGAATTGAGAATGGATTATTTGTGTTATATTTATTGTTTCATTCTCACTAGCTAAGTGTCCTGCCTCTAAACTCTATGAGAGATTCTTTTACAGCTGAGTGGCTTTCGTTTTCAGGTTTGTGTATTGTACTTTATAAATCTAATATTTTTCGACAGCAACAAATTGTCCTGCCCTTTAAGTCTTTATTGATACCTCTGTTTGAGTTTTATTTCATGGTCTTAAAGTACTTGTTAGAATTGATAGCCATACTTGTTTTTTGGATTAGTGGATTTAGTGCTACAGCTATTTGTTAAACAATTATAGTTGATTGCTTTCTTACTGTTTGAGGTCATGCTGCAGATTTATAATTTATATTCTTGTTTTTAACAGCTAGAATAGAATCCTTTTTGCTAAGTTTACAGTGAGCCTATTGATTGTTCTTTTCATTTGCTTTGTTGCTTTCGCCTTTTTCATTCCCTCTTCTTACTCGTTATCTGAGGTCAAGCATTTTTGTTCCGCAGTTAATTCTCCTTATTTATTAATTGTTGACGCAAATTTGGATGGAAAGTTAGCTCGTACCTCTTCTAGTTCCAAGTTCTTCACTCTTATCTACTACTGAGATCAATGAACTGTCTCCAAAATATTATATGCAGTCAGGACACACTCTATTTTGCAACCTGTCCACCTGCAAAAGACATTTTCTTAATCGATCAGCTAACCTAATTGACTTGCATTAGCATTCTCTCTCTGTATTCGGCTTCATTCCGGATAACCGAAATGACAGTTAAGTCCAGGCTAATACTATCGAGCACTAATGGGGCATCTTATTTAATGGTTTAAACTTTATTAGATGGCCATTTTGTTGTACTCTTTGAGAGTAGCATGTATGCTTTAAATCCTATTTGTATTGTGGTGAATAAATCTTGTTGTTCCTGTAGCGCTGACTATCATAGAATAATAGCTTTTACTCATGCTGTCTCTATATCTACAACAAGTAGTAGTCAATTTTATCTATCTTTCTTAAGCACATGTCGGATTGCCTAGACCTGATCTTTTTGGTGGTACTAGCTGAGATATTTGGTGTGAGTTTTTTGATGAAACTGGATCGAACTGTCTTAGCATCCATCCAACATTTTTGACCCCATCTTGGGGCACTAAATATTCGATAAAAGAAGCATGTTTAAATGTGCCATCTTCCCCTTCTTGTCAAATAGTATCAGAGCTAAACCAGGGCCAAGAATATGAACACCACTCCCTTGTGATGGTATCAATATCAATATTATTGTATTACTCCTTGATTATGCACAATTTAGTACTGCTCAAGAACTTGACAAGCTAGCACTGAATTTGTTATTAATATACGATAAGTGGGAGGGTACCAAGTAAAACATCATCATTTACATTTCTAAGGTGAATAACCGGGAACTATAATTTTGAGTCCTCAGAATGTGCAACTCTCGAGAGGGGGTTGGGGTTGGGGTTGGGGTTGGGGTTGGGGTTGGGGTTGGGGTTGGGGTTGGGGTTGGGGTTGGGGTTGGGGTTGGGGTTGGGGTTGGGGTTGGGGTTGGGGTTGGGGTTGGGGTTGGGGTTGGGGTTGGGGTTGGGGTTGGGGTTGGGGTTGGGGTGGG
>NW_028291834.1:0-20503 GCF_963383615.2 Lipophrys pholis | reverse complement strand
CCCAACCCCAACCCCAACCCCAACCCCAACCCCAACCCCAACCCCAACCCCAACCCCAACCCCAACCCCAACCCCAACCCCAACCCCAACCCCAACCCCAACCCCAACCCCAACCCCAACCCCAACCCCAACCCCAACCCAACCCCAACCCCAACCCCAACCCCAACCCCAACCCCAACCCCAACCCCAACCCCAACCCCAACCCAACCCCAACCCCAACCCCAACCCCAACCCCAACCCCAACCCCAACCCCAACCCAACCCCAACCCCAACCCCAACCCCAACCCCAACCCCAACCCCAACCCCAACCCCAACCCCAACCCCAACCCCTAGATAAGTTTTAGTTTTTTATTTTAATTGATTATCATTTTATATATATAAATCCATTCTTAGATTTTAGCTAATGCAATTAGAACTCTATTGATTTCAATAGTATACATTTGTGGTGTTTCTTGAGATCATTTTTAATTTAGATAATAATTCACTTATCGTTTACTATTGCAAATCATAAGCATTATTATAGTTAATTTAGTAGAGGTTATTAAAGTTTTTAATATAAAATAAAGAAAAGTGATAAAAAGCATTATTGATCATCATTATTATTCTTTATACTTATATTTTTAACATATATGATATCATTAATATATATTCATTTAAGAGCATGCACTGCTAATATTCCACTTTCTCCTCCACTGATAATAAATTTTCCATCAATAGAATGTTTAATATCCCAAAGAGTATTAGTATGTGAATTAATAGTACTAACAGAAGTTTTAGCAACAAAATCCCAAAACTTAATCTGATGATCAGAAGAGCAAGACACCATAAGTCTATTATTAGAAGGATTACAATCAATTGCATTAATGTTTCCTTTATGTCCCATCATATTAAAAATAGGTTTATTTTAAGCTAAATCAAAATAAATAATTTGTTGATCATCTGAACATGTACATAATTTAGTATTATCTATTGTGAAATTTAAATCTCTTATGATTTTATGATGCATTTTAATTGTGAATGGTTTTTTTTAAAGATTATTAAGATTTAATATATGTACATAACCTTGATTATTCCCAATTGCTAATAATCTTCCATCATTAGATATTTTAATACTTGTTGCAAAACCATTATCAGTCTTTATTTATTTACTTTTTTAATATGATAAAGTAGAATAAAAATTAGCTTTACATGCTTCTCCTGCAGTTACAATCTTATCTTCCCACATATCTAACTTCCAATTTTATAAAGGTGAACAATCAATCTTAGTAATTAAAGATCCTTAATCCACATTCCATAATCTAATACATGAATCCATTGAACTTACAGCAAGACTATTTCCTTCATTATTAAATTATAAATCAATTACTCCCATTTCATGATTATCCAGTTTATAAACTTATTTATCAATCTTATTACTAAAATTAGCATTATATACTAAAACTGAATCATCTAATGTGCCTACTGAAAAATAATCGCCTTGCTTTGAAATAGCTATTGATGATATTACAGATCCTAAGGACATTGAATACATTTCATTCACTGACATATTAATTAATATAATAATACATATATATATATTATATGAAATATAGAAAATATGATTATTAATTTCCTAAAAATTAATATATTAATTCCTTGAAAAAGTTATTGCTAATTATTTTTTTATTTTCTACTTACTTTTCCTTCTATTAATATATATATATATATGGCAATAGATTGATATTATATAAAAATTTATAGTTTTATAATATAAATAGCAAAATCATCTGTTATGTATAAAAAAATTGAATATTTATTATTTTTTATAAAATTCATATTTTAAATATTTATTTTTTATTTTTTTATCTACGAACATGATTTACTAAAGTCTGTTTATAAATATTTAATTATTGCATTAAACTAGTGAATCGAATATCATGTGTGATAGATTGCTGAATAATGTAAAAAAAGGGGCGATTTGAAATTTATATTTGTTTATTATCTTTTAATAATTAAAATTATTCATGAGAAATAGCTGTATATCCAATTAATATTCCACATTAATTACATTTCCACCTATATTGAGGTTAAATTCCTATTTCCTTTTTTATATATTTAATTTTTTATCTTTTTAGATCTGTCCAAATAAATTTATGTCTGAGATTAATTGCTTTTGTTCCATCTTTTCTGGATGGGTAGTCCTCTAGAGAGTTCTCTAAAATAATTACATTTTTACCACACAAGGAACAAAAAAATGGAATTAATTATTGATTCATATTATAATTACCAAGTATTATTAATATAATAAATTGCCGCAATAATAATGAATTAAAAAGTATCAATGGGGAATACATAAAAGAAAATTTTTAGAGCTATTATTCCATTAACAATACATATGGCACATAAATATTGTATAAAATAGAGTAAAATAATTGATGATGTGTATTATTAAAATATAGTTATTGTTGGTAGATTAGTCAATTATTAACTTCAAAATATTAAACATATTATGAAAATAAACGATGATACAGGTATTCTTACTGCAGAAGTATTAGTTTCTGTTGGTAAAAAACCTGCTTATTTGGAAAATATGAAATATGAGTAATTTTTTAATTAGTCCCTTGAATAAATATGTTAAATTGATCCTTACTCCTATTATAAGGGATGGAGAGACTGCCTATAATTGTAATAGAATGGAAGAAATTGATGATAAGAATGCTATTATTGCACATTATACAGATTGTATTTTAAGACATTTGCAAAGGACTAATGGTATGATATGAAATAATGACATATTTATTTAAATTATATAAATGATATATATATATATATATATATCAATTATTAAAATCATATTTTGCTTTTATATTCTTAAAATAAATATTTTGGAATAGAATAATCTAAAGTATACATTCGTGCCATTTGAATAAATGAATCCTTCTCCCCATTTCTTAATAAATTCCCTGCATCACAATTAAGAGGACTATCAGCATTGGGATTTTCCATTAATAATGAAATGGCTCTACAAACTCCTTCTATGGACCAATTGGGGGTCCACTCTTCTTTGATAACATCTAAGCAAACTTCTCCAGTTTAGTAATGAATATTAGGATGAAATATTTTAGAAATAAAATTTACAGATGGTGGACTGAATGGATATTAAGTTGATAAATTTATACGTAAATGGAATATACCTTACTAATATGGTGAGTCTTTAGGGCCATGGATGAATCCTTACCATTTTAGCATATCTTATTATTTGTATAGCAATAGCATTGTTTTATCTTTGTATTTGGATGCTTATAGTGCTTCTTTTATCATACGTTTACGTAGCATTTATTTATAATATTTATTATAATAAGTGTATCATACATAACTGTATAACAAATATATTAGATAATAATTAAATATCAATAAATAGATGAATAGAGTATTATTAGTTTGATAGACAAAATAAAGAAACAATCAAACTAAATACAACAAAGATAAAATAATGAATTTAAAATAATGTAGTGATTATTATTATTATTATTATGAAATAATATTTTCCTTTGCAGTAATTAACTAATAAACCTCAAGCTATTCTTAAAAGGAATATTAAAATTAATAAAGAAAATATTGATATTAATTGTTGCTATCAAAATTAAATAAAGATTGTGAATCAAAGAAAATTAAATAATTCAAAAAATAAATTCAACGATTAAGTGAAAAATATTTAATTTGAGACTTAATGCAAATTGAAATAGATAAATACTTTAGATCGAAGGATTTAAGAAAGAATATTATCAATAAAGTAAACTTTAAATTAATTACTTTGATATTTATTTAACTTTATCATAAAAAGATTTTATATTATTAAATAAAAATATATTTAATTTCATTTATAATGTCAACTCCTCAATAGAGACTTTATTAAATAATAAATAAGCACAAAATTAATATTCCTTCAAGCGCAGAACCTCCAAATAAAAATCCTTGTTGCAAAAAATAATAACCTAAAACAATTTAATATTATACATAAGAATCTTTTGGCCAACTGACATAATTTTATATTGATAGGAATAAAAAACTATTATAATAACTAGAACTTAAGCAATTAAATTTAAATGCTAGTTTAATTAATACAAATAAGTTTAAATAAATGTTTGAAGATAAACAGTTACAATATAATTAACTTCAAAATAAAAATAATTAAATATTGTAATAGAAAAGTATTTGTGGTATTAAAAATGATTAATACATAAAAGTATTAAATTAAAAAATTTCACTTTTACAAATTTAATTGAAGTAAACAAAATAACAAAATTAAAAATAAAATATGATCAAGGAGTTTGAAAATGATAAAAGAATTAAAGAAATTATTTAAGATAAATAGAAATAAATTTGTAAAGTGAAAATCTAAAATGATAAAAAACTACAATAAAATTAAAATATTTGGAGATAAAAATATCAAATCTTGGCAAATTAAAAAACATAATTATAAAAAATAATTATTTAGTTAAAAAAATAAGTTAGTTATAATAGTAATTTAATTAATTAATTAAAAATTAGAGTACAGGAAAAAGATAAATAAATTCCATTCTTAAAATAAAATTATTAAAAAGCTAAAAATATAAATTCTAAATATTAAATAGAATTATAAAAGTCAAAAAATACATATTAAAATATTTTACATAAGAAATAGTAACTAAATAGTAATAATATTATATTAAAGAAATAAATATAAGAATTAAAAATTTAATTATTGAAATTAAAATAATAATTAGGAAAAAATAACAAATATATTGAATAATTAAAAAATTAGCATAGATAAGCTATAAATCTAAAAGTTAAAATGAGTTAAAAATTGTAAGTTTTAGAATAATACTTTAGATAAAGACAATAAACTCAATGTAAAACATTGTTACAGAAAATTGAAAATTTGGATAAAATAATAAATTAGAATGTTTAATAGATCCAAAATAAATAAAATTGCATCGAAAAATTAAATTATGATCTGTAAAAAATAAATTAAATGTTAAAATAATAAAAATAAATATCAACTAAATTAAGAAAATAAAAAACTATTATTGAGAAATTTTACATTTAAAATTAAAATAAAGTTAAAGAATAAATTAAATTATTAAAATAAAATATTAGAAATAAAGATTTTTAATTTAAATAATTACAATAATAAATGGTAAATTTAACAAAAAATAATTTTAAATTGACATCAAGTTTAAAATTTATTTAAAATGATTTGAAAAAATTAAAATAATTTTAGGATAAGAATTAATAATTGTAAAAAGATTTAATAATTAAAATCTAGTAATTAAAAGTACTTTAAGGTTAATTGTCATAAAAAAATTAATATATATTTACATTATAACAAAAAATTACATATAATAAAAATTAAATCACAATTTTATTAACTTCTATAAAATAATTATAAAAATAAAGCTCTAGAAATAAAGAAGAACATTACGTTGTAAAGGTATTATAGAAAATAGAAAGTAAAGATATTTTAGAATAATTATATTTAGATTTGAAATAAAAAATTTGTATTTGCTAATTGAATTCCTAATTTGATAAAAAATAATTTGTTAATGCAATAATAGATTCATTTGAAAAGCATAAGTCTACATACGCAAACAGATAGAAATAATTATTGAAGAAAATAGAATAAAAGGAAAAATAAATTATTAAAAAAATTTACATTGATTGATTTATTAATAGAATTACATCATTTATAGCTTTGCAGTCCATAATTTCTCTTATCAATATTTGTTCTACTACTCCATTCTTTAGCTTAATTAGAGTGTTTAGTCATAATACTATCAACATTAAATTTACTTCTTTAAAGAATATTCGGACAATACCCTTCAACTATTAAATCTTCTCCTTCTTTAAATTAATACATATTTTCTCCTCTATAATAACATTATACATTTTTATGAAAATCTGTCAAAATGAATTCTTTATCAATTGTTCCTTTTTTCAATTTAATTGATCCTCTTTTCAAAACGCCTGTTAAATTAACATATGTATTAGGGGATATTTATTAACTGTTAAAGTAGCCACTTACTGATAAGAATATATTATTGGAGTTCATGTATTCATTTAAGTAGTTGAGACCATAATTAAGTGATCCTAATGTAAAGACAACCCTGAATAATGGTATACGTGAAATTATTGCATTTAACATAATTTTTTATTAATAATAATAATATATTCATTATAATAATCTTCTTTATTAATCTATTGCTTAACTCCCAACATTTTATATATTATTTTTTATTTATTATTTATATTAAACGAATCCTTTACTTGATATATTTTTAGCAAATTTATATGTGAACATAGAATCCATAATAATAAATAATAAGGCAAGTATAAATCCAATGACTACTAATATAATAAATATTATATAAGCAATTATATTAAAATCTGCATTTGATTGATTTTATATAGTAGTAGGTCTTTGCGATTATTTAGGAATTAAAACAAATACTAAAATTAATATTATGGGGACTGCTAAACTGCTTATTGTGATTATTTAACTGTAGTTGGTTAATCTTGAGATAAAGAATACTATTATTGAAAAGATTAATCCTAGTATTATGGCAAACGTGCCATATCCTAATCCTATAATTCTTGTTGTTATTACTTATTACATATATAAATTATGTTTATATTAAATAAGACATTAGATAAATAAATTAAAAAGAAAAGAATAAAAGGAGTAAGCTTAATTTAATAAAAGAGTGGATATAAATATATTTAGCCTAGATAATAAAAAAAGATTATTAATAATTTTAAATAAAGGTTCATAAGTTAGCCAGATATTATAGAAAGAGATATTAACTATTTTCAAGTTAGACTAAAGAAGAAGGAAAATAATTATAATTATAAATAAAGTTTATTAAAATAAATTGTTAAAAAAAATACGATTAAAGGTGAAATGAATAAAAATATGATTACTATAAAATCTTATAAATAATTTCGATTTAATTTAACATTAAGATCTTTATATTTAAAGCAATTGAAATATAGTTCAAAAATTAGATAAATCAAAAGTAAATCATTAAAATCATGAAACTTATATTTTTTATTAATTTATAATAATAATAATAATAATCATGTACCCCCAATTAAGGTATGAAACTATAATAAAAATTATATTTTTTATTAATTTATAATAATAATAATAATAATCATGTACCCACCCCCAATTAAGGTATGGAAGGGTTTATCAACATTGTGCTTTTGAGCCTCATTTAGCAGCTTGCTTGACAATTTGTTGACAGGGTTAGGGGGAGGAGAGTAGACCCCGACGGGAGAGTAGAGTTCTGCTTCCTGACTATAAAAATCAAGGATGATTACTCGTACAAGTAGTATGTGGCATCCTCAGTCTAATGTAGTGTCTCGGCCACAATTCATCTGTGCGGTTGGCTGATGAATTGAAATTAATATAATTTCCTTTTAATTTATATAAAATTATTGAATATGTATACTTTTGTAAATTAATCATATATTTTAAGATAATTAGAATATTTAATCATTAATATATATTCCAAATGTATACTTCAATTAAAACATTAGATAAATAAATTAAAAGAAAGAAAATGAAGGGGCTAAGTGTTTTTTTAACAAAAATTGGATATAATTATATATAACCTAAGTAATAGTAAAAAATACTTTAAAATATTAAATTCAAGAAAATAAAAACAGAAAACTAAATCACTTCAGAATAGAAAGAAAAGCAAATTTTTCAAGTTAAATTAATGAAAAAATAAAAAAAGAGTTATAAAAACTTTCATTTTGAGAATTTAAATTAAAAAGTTAATTATTAAGTAAAGAAAAATAAAATAAAACGAAAATCAAATAAAAAAAAATCAGTTACAAGTTGTAATTTCCATTAACAACCATTTAAATTTGCCAATTATAATTTAAATTTGCTTAAAAATATTTACAATTCATAAGTAAAATCCAGAATTTATACTGCATATAAACCACAATAATAATATCCTAGGTAAAGATAATTATTTAATAGAAAATCAGTTAAGCTAATAAATTATTTTAGTTAAAAGAATCCATTCGATGAATAAAACTCATAAATAAATTATAATAATTATCCATTAAAAAGAACTTTTTCAGTAAATACAATAAATAAATATTTAATAAAAAATGAGGAAAATTTTTGAATAAAGATATTATTAAAAATTATTTATTTTATTAATAAAGTATATAACAGATGCCATAAAAACTTAAAAATATCAATATTAATATTAACTTAAATTATAAATAGAAACAAAAAGTAAACATGAATAAAAAGTTATTTGATAAAAGTCATTAAAAGAATTAATCTAATATTGCTAAATGTAAAAATAAGATAAACTAATTAATCAAAAAGAGTAATAGTAGAATGGATTACAAAATGAGAAATTAAATGCTTAATGGAGAATAAATAGATTAATCTTAAATTGATGAATGGTTGCTTATCAATTATTAAAAAAGTTCCAAAAAGATGGCTAAAAGTAATTTGAAATTAAGTAATAGAAAGACTTCAAGGTAAATTAAAAATAAAGAAGATAAAGTTAAAGAGATGCTTAATAGGAATACAATTTCTGTTGAAAAAGTTAAAAGAAAAAGTTTAATTATAGATGGAAAAAGACCTAATTCAAAATCTCATATTGGATATAAAAAAGTGCCTAAAGAAAATTCAAAAGCTTAAATTAAGAAAAATCAAATAAAAAATGCTTATATAAATCCTTCTAAAAAATAGAAATTTAAAATTCCCAAACCTTTAACTAAATATTTAAAAATCTAATCTAATAGTTATAAAAATATTTAAAAAAATAAGCATTTAAAAATAATTTAAAAATATTTAAAGGTAATGATAATTATCAAAAAGAATAAAATAAAATAAAAAGCAGCAATACTTATTCAAAAAAATGTTCGAAAATATTTATCAATTAAATCAACTGTTTAATACATAAATGAAATATAAAATAAAAAGAAACAAATATTACTCGAAATAGATCATAAAGGATATTAATTCTGGAATTAAAGAAATTCAATATATTAGATTGAATAAATTGAAATTTAATAAAATTTGTTAATAGATGATACTGAATAATTATAATAAGAAAATAATTAAAATATCTAATTATAGTCTATAAAGAAATAATTTTAAGAGTAATTTAATAAGAAATAGAATAAAGTTATTGAGTTTAGTAAATAAATTAATTAGCATTATTTACCTTTTAGTAAATAAATTAGTTCAATTTCTCGTCCATATATATCCCAAAGTAAATAAATTCATTAATCATTACATTTTTAATCTAGTAAATAAATTATTCATGAATAGTAATATTATTAATTTTAGAGTAAATAAATTAATGACGAATAATCTAATTAAATTAAATAAGTATAATAATTAAAATCTTAGAAAAAGTAAATAAATTAATAATTTAAGTAAAAAGGATGTTTACATGATAGTAAATAAATTAATACTTAAGCTTACTAATTAAATGAATTAGATATGATTTTATCAGAGAGATAAAAAGCTGTGGATAATAGATTCTAGAAGCATACAACATATCTAAAAAAACTATATTAAAATAAATTCTCTCCAAAAAGTTATACTAAAAAGTTTAATTTTGTATAAGATTGGCTAAATACATAAAAAGTAAAACTAAAGAATGAAAAATAAATGAGTGATAAACTAATCTTGTAGCAAAGAAGGAGATTATAAAATGATAGAAAATGGACTTAAAGAATTGAATCTCTTTATAAAGATAATAAATTTTAATAATTAGAATAACTTATTAATGTTCAATGTTTCTTTAGAAGTTAAAGTCTTAAAAGCTTAAATAAGACAAAATCATTAATTTAATATTAATAACAGATTATTTATCATAAAAAGCATTAAAAATAGCTTAAGTCATCCATATCATAAAAGTCATAAATTCAATTAAAGTCATAAATTCAATAAAAGTCATAAAAGTCATAAACTCAATAAAAGTCATACATTCAATAAAAGTCATACATTCAATAAAAGTCATAACTTCAATAAAAGTCATAAATTCAATAAAAGTCATAAAAGTCATAAACTCAATAAAAGTCATACATTCAATAAAAGTCATACATTCAATAAAAGTCATAACTTCAATAAAAGTCATAAAAATCATAAATACAATAAAAATCATAAATTCAATAAAAGTCATAAAAATCATAAACACAATAAAAATTATAAATTCAATAAAAATCATAAAAATAATATAAATAAACGCTAGATTTCAATGATTAAGTTCAAAATATATTAAATGAATTAGATAAAAATGAATAAGAATAAAGATTAAATAATTATGAGAGGAAACTTGATTCATAAATGTTGGATTATTATTATCAATAAATATGTACAAGTATTACTTTCGTTCGTTAATATATATTAAAATTCGCTTAGTTTATATACAATAAATACTCCAACACAGTTAAAAATAAACTTAAAAATGAAACTTAAATAAACCCTTTATACATATTAAAATCATTCAGAATGAATTAAAAGATGTAAATGATAAACATGACAAATAGACCTCCTTCAACTTATTACTATAATTATGCAGTTCAATAGTATAAACATGAAAAAATAATCCCTAATTCAATATTTTAATAATTTAATAGAACAATATAATAACTCAAAATAAATTCTGTTCATTGTACTAAATAGACATAATCTATTTAAATTGCTCATTTAAGTATGTTTATAGATTGTATTAATTAAACATTGATAAATTTGAAAGTATATGGTAAATAAGGAAAATAAATGCCATGGAAAGTAAGTTATAAAAGATCATTAGAATCAAGTAAATAGATAATTAATATAGATTCAATTATATTGAAAATAAAATAAAATATTTTAGATTGTGCTAGTACTCTTTGTGGTTTTTATCCTTAGATTAGGGATGAATAGACAGGTTAAGTAGTAATTATATAATAATAACAATAACAATTAATAAAAGAGACAAGAATGACTTTATTGCTTTAACAGACTATTATTAATATGAGTAAAGAATGGATTAATTATAAGAATTAGATATTATTTATGAAGTTATATATGTCTAAGATGATATTTGAATAGTTGATATAATAGATTACAAATGAGTATTAAATTTGAATTATTAATTTATATATATATAATATATGATAGATTGCAAATGAGTATTAAATTTGAATTATTAATATATATATATATAATATATCATAGATTGCAAATGAGTATTAAATTTGAATTATTAATATATATATATATAATATATCATAGATTGCAAATGAGTATTAAATTTGAATTATTAATATATATATATAATATATCAATATGAATAATAATCCAAGTTAAGACTAATAATAATATGATGATTTCCCATAATTTGCCAATTAAACTAATAAAGAACTAAATTAAATAGTAATATTAATAATTAGATTCAAGTAAAAAAGAAAATCATTAAAAATGTTAAACATTAGATAAATGATTTATAAGATAGATTTAAAGTGCTTCAATAACATTTAAAGAATGTTTAACAATAATTATTACATACAAGAGGACTTATAGATTAAAAGAACAAATAAACATAGACTTAAAATCATTACTGTTAGATTGTGAAACGGCAGATTGGTAGAACATAAAATTAATATAAAAAGTTTGATAAATCATCAGGAGAAGTACAATAAAGGCTTAATTAAATACAAGCTCAGATATTTAAAAGTACATAAAAATTTGAATAAATGAAATTGTAAATGAATTGGAATCAATAATAATTAGATCAATGGGCATTAGCAGCAAAACAGAAATAAGAAGATAATAAAACACTTTAAAAATATAAAAGACAAGATGATGCTAAATATAGATAATTAAATCTTTAAATTGAAAAATATACTGTATTAAATTCTAGAAAGAAAGCTGAATTAGAGAAATAGATTACTTAGACTCAGACTGCACAAATTTAATTAGATAAAACAGCATAATAATTTAAGAAACAACATTAATAAAGACATTAATTATTTAAACAATGGCATAAAGTTACATAAACTATTGCCAAAAGAAATAAATAAATAGAGAATCTACAAAATGCATTTGCATCTATTAAATTAGAAATCAAATATAATCAAGATATAGTCAAAGCTAAAAGTGAAGAATTAAATAGAATTATATTTTAGAATAAAAAGAATGAAGAAGTTAATAAATTGACTTAAAGACAAATTATTCAATTACGATCAGAAAATAAGAAAGCTGAACATTAAGATTTAGTTAATTCGGAAGCTGAAGTTTAAATACTTAAGAATCAATTATCCGCTTTTGGTAGTGATTTAAATGGGAAAAATAATAGGAAAGCTTTATTACAACAAGAATTAGATAATAAGACTAAAAGATTAGAAAATGCAAGTTTAAAGTTTTAATCAAATCAGGTTAAACTTAATAATGAAATCAATCTAGCTAAATAATTTTAATAATCTAATACATTTGCTCAATAATTATTAGAAAAGAATTCATTATTAAGGAAATAAAAATAGCAATAGATCAATCATAGGAAAGATGCATTACTTAAATAAACAAAAGTATTATTTAATCTACGTAAAGATGAAGCAGATTTATATGGATAAATACAAAGTAATGTAGCTTCATGTAAGAATTTGCAATCTCATATAAGTAAATTAAATATGGATTTTCATAGACAACAATAATTACTTTATAATGCAGAATATCAAATACAATTAATGTAAAGAAAAGTTGCAAGAAAAAAAGGATAAAGAACATTATAATAGAAAAAAGATTTAGAGAAAGAGACTGAATAAGCTAAGAATCAATTATAAATAGTTAAAAGTCAATTTAAAACAGTAAATGATTCAGTTAGAAAATTAGATGATGATTTAAGAGCAATAGAAGTCAAATTGACTAAATCATAGAATAAAAAATGTCAACTAACAAGTAATATTGAATAATTAACTTTATAGAATGATATGACTAATCAAGATTTAAATAAAATCACTAAAAAGAAATAATAAGTATTAGTACAACATGATATTATGAAATTATAAATTAAAAAGATAAGATAAACATTAAGTAAAACTCATAATAATGTTTATACACTTGAGAATAAGAAACATCAATTAGAAATGAGTATGCAATAAAGAGAGAAATAAATTCAAGTTCATAAAGATGTACTTGTAGCTTAATTAAAAGCATCATAAGAAGAAAGACATAAAGTTGCAGTAGAATTAGCTGAACGGAAAAATAGAGTTAAAAATTTAAGAATTAAATATTAAAGTTTAGTACAAAAGAATCATCCTGGTGGAGAATTAAATGTTTAATAACATTCACAAGCATATTATTTAATTAAAGCAGCTCAATAAAGAGAATAATTACAAAGGAAAGGTGATGAATTAAGTGCAAAGATTATTAAAAGTGAGAAATAACTAACTTCTTTAGAAAATACACTTCTTTATTTAAAAACAAGGAATCAAAATTATCGTAATAAACTTATGAATAAAGGAGTCACTAAATAAAATATTCTACAAAAATAATAACTTTAATAACAAAAAGATGCAGCAAGTGAAAATCTATTTAAAAAGAGAAAATAAGTTGCAAAAATATAAAAGGAACATGAATAAGATTTGAGAAGATATACTTAAATACAAAATAGAATAGAAACTTTAAATTCAAATAGAAAGAATATATTAAATCAAAAGAAAACATTCTAAGCAGATTTATAATAACAAATGGGGAAGAAAGAAAGAGCATAAAAAACATTGACTCAAAGAGTTCAATAAGCTAAAAATATGGTTTTAGATGAGACTAATCCTCATATTGTACAACTTCATCATGATATTTAAGAAAGTAAAAAGAAAACTTTATTATCTTGTTTATATTCAATCACTTCTGATTTCCCTTAATTGAATCAATTAATTGAGCAAGGACTTAATTAAAGAGGATTAGAAATGCCACAGAAGGCACCTAGTGTATTTGATATTGCAAGTAGTAAAGCATCCTCTTTTTCAAGAGGTTCAGCATTTTAGAGGTCATCGCAAGGATCAAGAAGATGAATAAATCATTATTATTATAATATATACTCATTTTATATTATTTTATTTATTTGCCTAATATATTATTCTATTACTATTATCAATTGATTATTTAATTCTACTCTTTAAGTAATAATCTATTTCTTCTCCATTATTCAAATAGCTTTCATTAATTGATGATATTTAAACATCACTTATATTTCTACTTAAAGAACTTATACTCACACAATCTTTTTAATAATAAACTTTCATATTTTCACTTTTTTTAGAATTTAATATCTTTGTTGATTATT
Organism: Lipophrys pholis; assembly: GCF_963383615.2. Taxonomy (NCBI): domain Eukaryota; kingdom Metazoa; phylum Chordata; class Actinopteri; order Blenniiformes; family Blenniidae; genus Lipophrys; species Lipophrys pholis. The sequence continues at coordinate 6,170 of NW_028291834.1, read as the reverse complement.
ATTCATACTTTAATTAAATTTTAGGAAAATCTATTATAGGATGAATAATCTTTTTAAATGAAATTCGACCAAATGTGAATTCATTTTTATCAACTATTTTTTTAGGCTGAACATACTCAGCATTATAAAATGAATTTGAATAATTACATTTAGGATTTATATTAATTCCTATATTTTATTTATTTTCATGAATAATAAAGTTCTTAACCATATTTTAAAGTTTATGACCTTGTGATATTCTAATTTAATTAAATCTTAAGAAATATTTTAATTGATATTGATTTATGGCACAGTTTTTAATATTGAATTAATGGAATAATCCATAATAGTGTAATAAATTAGCTAATTAATTAATTTGAGTTGAAATTAAATTCCTATTATCCCATGTAACTTTCTTAAATCTACAATTTATTTTCTCATAAAATATTTAAAATACGTTTTAAAGTCCACAGATAGTCTTTTTTTATTCAATTTTAAATGGTATAATGTTTTAATGCTAAACAATTTTGAAGAGAGCTACTTTATGCAGAAATTTACTTTCCGTTTAGAATGGATCCATTAGTATCTTTTACATTATTAATACCTAATTGTCAGGATATTAGAAATTAGCTTCAAATGGATACTTATTTTAAAAATTCACTTCATATATGAATTTACTATTATTTGAACCCATTAACTGCAATTTTGAATTTAAAATATTTAATTTATTAATAGAATATAAATATTATATATAAACTTTAATTAAACATTAATTATGATAATTCATAATGAAACATCTTACTATTATTCATAATTATCATTCTTCTAAATAAATTCCTTATCAGTTTTCTGAGATTATTTATATTTTTGCAAATATAGCTTAAGTATATCAGTATACCCATCCAACCCAAGAATATTAATAGAATATAGTATGTCCTAACCATTAATAGTCTTTCGTTTTTCAGTTTTGCATTTCTAGCATGCTTCACTTGTTATAAAACTAATAAATTATGACACACATTCTTGAACTATTTATTTAGCATCTTTAGCAATTTTAGCATTCTAAGGTAATGACTTTTTAATTATTCGATTAATATTGGCAATTGGTAAATATTTGCTGTATTGATTGCTTATCTATTATTATTTCTAATATTTTTACTACATAAGTAAATATTATATATAATAATAAATAGTCACTTACTATTCATTTGATTTTCCTCAATATCTTGAATCACTATTCTACTTAAATTATATTACATACCTAATGAAGCTAACTTAATAGCTGCATATTAAGTAGTTTGAATCATTGACATAAGAATACCTGTACCTAGTCCTATACCTATACTAAATATAAAATTAAGATGTTTAGATTTCATTAATCTATAATTGTAGAAGTATAAAACACTAGTCAATGTCAAACTTAAAGGGATTATAGACTTTGAATTATTAATAAACTTCTTTTTGATTAAGTTGACTGTCTATATCTATTAAGGTGTCAAAGAATCAAATTTAAGTCCTTATTTCAATAAAAAATTAAATTGAATTGAATTTATTGCCTATCTCATACTTGACATCTTTTTTTCATATCTTTATCTTCTTAAAGACATTGGATTTTTATTTTATTTATTAGTATTACTAAAATATTTTCTCATCTATTCTTACTCCTTTAAATAATCAGCGCTTTCATTTTTAATAGCATTTGATTTTCTTAATTATTATCTGACTTTTAAATCATCAGGGCTAACCTATGGTCTACTCATATATAATATATATACTAAATTAATAATTAAATTATAATCATCATCTCTTAATCTTTTTCAATGATTTTTTTTGTGATGGAGCTTTATTAATCTCTTGTTTACTTAACTCTATAAAATCTTTACGAGTCATAATCTTATCCATCTATTTATATTTATCAGTTTTTTATAATATAGAAGCAATATTATTCTAAATAATTTTATTCTAATCTATTTATTTATTTTCATTACTAAATTAAATAGTTATATTCTATGATGATTATTTATTCATCTTAGTTATCTTACTTTATATTTAAGACATTAATAATTAGATATTATCCTATGTTATAGTATCTATGCCTATCTATATAAGATTTATGTTAAGACTGTCTGCTAATGGCTTAATTGACTAAATGAAATTTTCAATAGTGTATTTCTAATGTTAAATTTTTTACTCTAAATATGTTTTACTCTCTTGAGCTTATTTAATCTGTTGCTAAACTGAATTGTTTTTAATATGGCTTTTATTTTAATTAAGATTCTTAATAGACTTAATCTAATCTTGTAAATCTTCTATCTATTTCTATAATATATCAATCTTATCATTCAAAATATTAGACTCTTAATAAAGATGTTAATTAATCTGATCAATTTCAGATATTAATTTAATTAATTAATCAATACTCTTAACTCCAGTATCAGATTTTAATTTATTAAATACTATTTAGTAATTTTATAATTAAATATTTTGATTTATGATTGTTTTATCTTTAGGTTTTTTAGTTTATTCTAAATTATCTTATTTTTTCTATTTATCTAATTATTTTTTGATTTATTGTTCATTATTCTTCATGCTTATTGGTTCTTTATATATGGTTTACATTTATTCTATAATTTTTTTCTATTCTTGTTCAAAATATTATAATGAAAGAGCCTTTTAACGTTCTGCTTGAGCCCTTTAAATAATCAACTTCTTAAATTCTTATTAATGAATTCTTATCTATTTCTATAGATTCTTAAATATTCCTGAATAAATAACTCTTTAAGATCTAGCAGTATTAACCTTCTACTTTAAACTATTAATTTGAGCTAAAGACTAATTATGCTTAATAATAATTTGATCTATATCATATTACAATTTATGTTGCTTTTTAATTAAAGATCTCAGATTATCATTCTATGTTTATTAAACTGCTTCATTACTATTTTTTTTCTTCCTTTAATATAGTTTATTCTCAATTGAGTTTATGATAGTGTTAAGATCATTATTCTTCTTTATTTAGATTTATATTTTTCTAGCGTAGTGCTTTGCTTCATCTTGTAATTTAGATAGTTTGCTCATGTATTATTGCTCAAGCATCATGCTACTCTTAGCTTCATTTAATATTTAATCTTTCATCTCTTTATTTTATCTTTTTATTTATTTCAGTTAGCTTTACTTAAGCTGCTTTAATGAAATATTCCTTTTCATTATTATAGATATTATAATATATGTAATTTGAAAGTCATTGTTTTATAATATTATTTTAAAATTAGTATAAAATTCTATTATTCTAATTTTGTAAGTCTGTAATGTCCATATCATTCTGATTGTTACTTTTAATAAATAGAATCAAATGCACATTTTTTATATATAAATATATATTATATATTATAACGATAATTATAACAATATTTTAATTATTAATATAATTTAATTTGGGGTTGGGGTTGGGGTTGGGGTTGGGGTTGGGGTTGGGGTTGGGGTTGGGGTTGGGGTTGGGGTTGGGGTTGGGTTTATTTTTTATTTTTCTTTAAATTACCTTCATTCTTTTAGTAAATTTATTGAAGTTAAGGATATCTTTTTATAAAATTTTTATACCATACATTACTAGCTTTAAATTTCTTATTTTGTACACAACTATAAGCACATTATCTTATTTATTTACAAGTATATACTCTATCATAATACTAATATTGCTCTAATAAAAATTATTTTAACTATATTTATTTATCACCTAAATTTTTGAATTTTCTTCCACTTCTTTTTTTTGGTTAATATCCTTTTAACCATCTATTAATATTCTTCGCAGGAATGCTAAAATGTTATGCTGTTTTTTTTATAGATTTATCCTAAGATTATTTTAAATATTATAATATCTATTTTTTATTTTATTGACTATAATGATTATAATGACCTCTAGATTTAAATAAATCAAATCTAGGTTTCCTACACTTTTTTATCTATTTTTTTTATTTATATTCAACTGCAATAGATTATTTATTTTAACTATTCTCCAATTAATATTCCATTTATAATAACTTTCTAATAGTTAATCAATTAACTTTGCAATGTTATTCATTTAATAATATAGTTATATTTTATTAAAATTATTAAAATATCAATTATTAAAATATTATTAATTAATATTTTTTTTATGAATTTCTTACTATTTAAAACTATTAATAGACATAATTGAAAATTAATTAACAATATACAGTAAATCTCTAATTATAGATAAGAAATATATAAATTATAATAATTTTAATTAATAATTTTAATTAAAATATCTATTAGAATATTTAATAATAAAAAAATAATTAAGTTTATATTTTTAAATAAATTCATCCTCATATTTTTAAATAAATTTTTCTTAAAAAAATAAAATTAATAATTTAATTATATATTTCTCCAATATAATTTAATTTTAAAATTTAATCTATAATAAATTTTGTTTCCTTTATTATTGAAACTAATAATTTAAAAATACATTTTTTTGATTAATATATAATAAATTTTTAACTGTTTTGAATATTTTTTAATAATATGTTTATTAAAGGTATACATCAATAGAATTAAATTAATAATAATTTTGTTTTAAGATATTCTAATCAATAATATTTTCAATAATATTTTTATTTTAATAAGCATCATTAATCACAGCTATTGTATTTTATTCCAATTTGCCTATTTATTTACCTATTATTTGAATAGATTATATTTTTTATGCATTTAAATTAAAATTTTTAAACATATTAATATCATTAAAATCTAATAAATTTACAACAATTTAACTATTTAAATTATAATAATTAATTAACTGTTTTTACTCTTTAAATTGCTGAGGAAAATATTTGATTTTCAATAAAAATAATCTATTAAATAGAAATTTAGAATAATTAATTAATTCTTAATAAATTAAATTAATTATTAATCTTAATAAAAAATAGTAATATTAATAACTTCATTTTTATTTTTAAAGAAATTTATTTAATAAAATAGTTTTATTGTAAATAATTTCTTAATAATTGGAAATAATTTAATATTTATCAGTACTACAGATTAAATTTCTTAAACTACCTAAATTTATATATTTTTTAATCATCTTTTTTTTATGATGTAGTGTCTATATAAACACTAAACTTTTTATTATATTTAAAATAAGTGTTTTAAACAAACCAATTGTTATTTTTATTAAAGTTTAACACTATTTGTTAGAGATTTTATTTAAGTTTAAAAAAATAATTTTTTTTATTAATAAATTTGAATTCGTTTAATTTAAGCTTTTTAATATTTTCTCATAATAAGCAATTGTTTATTAGTTAGTATGATTGTTTCCCATTAAATAAATTTTTAAAAATGATTATTTTTTAATTAAAATATAAAATTAAAATTATATTTATTAAAATTATTTATTGATAAGTATTACTAATAAAAATTTAAGAAAATAAAAATATAGTTACATTTTTTATTGGTACGATAAGATTGTAACTGCAGGAGAAGCATGTAAAGCTAATTTTTCATACTAAAAGTAAATAAATAAATTGATAATGTGGTTTTACAACAAGTATTAAAATATTAATGATGGAAAATTATTAGCAATTGGGAATAATCAATGTTATATACATATATTAAATCTTAATAATCTTAAAAAAAAATATTGCATCATAAGCCACAAAATCACAAAGATTTAAATTTCACAATAGATAATATTAATTTATGTAAATGTTCAGATGATCAACAAATTATTTATTTTGATTTAACTATTTTTAATATGATGAGACATAAAGCAACATTGATGTAATTGATTGTATCCTTCATCAGATTAGCTTTTGGGAATTTGTTGCTAAAACTTTTATTAGTACTATTAATTCACATACTAATACTCTTTATGATGTTACACATTCTATTGATGAAAAATTTATTATCGTGGAGAAAGTGGAATATTGGCAAGTGCTTACTCTTAAATGAATATATATTAATTAATATCATATATATATAATAAAAATAAAATAAATATAATTATAATCATGTGGGGTTGGGGTTGGGGTTGGGGTTGGGGGTTGGGGTTGGGGTTGGGGTTGGGGTTGGGGTTGGGGTTGGGGTTGGGGTTGGGGTTGGGGTTGGGGTTGGGGTTGGGGTTGGGTTGGGGTTGGGGTTGGGGTTGGGGTTGGGGTTGGGGTTGGGGTTGGGGG